>NW_028274923.1:300000-566636 GCF_037043125.1 Eumetopias jubatus | reverse complement strand
AGAATGGATCACATCCTAGGTCACAAATCAGGTCTCAACCGGTACCCAAAGATTGGGATCATTCCCTGCACATTTTCAGACCACAATGCTTTGAAACTAGAATTCAATCACAAGAGGAAAGTGGGAAAGAACTCAAATACATGGAGGCTAAAGAGCATCCTACGAAAGAATGAATGGGTCAACCAGGAAATTAAAGAAGAATTTAAAAAGTTCATGGAAACCAATGAAAATGAAAACTCAACTGTCCAAAATCTTTGGGATACAGCCAAGGCAGTCCTGCGAGGAAAGTATATAGCAATACAAGCCTTTCTCAAGAAACAAGAAAGGTCTCAAATACACACCCAACCCTACACCTAAAGGAGCTGGAGAAAGAACGGCAAATAAAGCCTAAACCGAGCAGGAGAAGAGAAATCATGCAGTTCAGAGCAGAAATCAATGAAATAGAACCCAGAAGAACAGTAGAAGTGATCAACGGAACTAGGAGCTGGTACTTTGAAAGAATTCACAAGATTGATACACCCCTGTCCAGGCTGATCAAAAAGAAAAGAGAAATGACCCAAATCAACAAAATCATGAATGAAAGAGGAGAGATCACAAACAACACCAAAGAAATACAAACAATTATAAGAACGTAATCTGAGCAACCCTAGGGCAGCAAATTCCATAACCTGGAAGAAATGGGTGCATTCCTAGAGATGTGTCAACTAACAAAACTGACCCAGGAAGAAATAGAAAACATGAACAGTCCTATAACCACGAAGGCAATTGAAGTAGTCATCAAAAACCTCCCAAGAAACCAAAGCCCAGGGCCAGATGGTTTCCCAGGGGAATTCTATCAGACATTTAAAGAAGAATTAATACCTATTCTCCTGAAACTGTTCCAAACAATAGAAATGGAAGGAAAACTTCCAAACTCATTTATGAGGCCACCATTACCTTGATTCCAAAACCAGACAAAGATCCCATCAAAAAGGAGAATTAGAGACCAATATCCTTGATGAACATCGTTGCAAAAATTCTCACCAAAATACTAGCCAAGAGGACCCAACAGTACATGAAAAGGAGTATTCACCATGACCAAGTGGGATTTATCCCTGGGCTGCAAGGCTGGTTCAACATCCGCAAATCAGTCAACGTGATCAAATACATTAACAAAAGAAAGAACGAGAATCATATGATCCTCCCAAGAGATGCAGAAAAAGCATTGGACAAAGTACAGCACCCTTTCTGGATCAAAACTCTTCAGAGTATAGGGACAGCGGGTACATACCTCAATATCATAAAAGCCATCTACGAAAACGCTACAGCGAATATCATTCTCAATGGGGAAAAGCTGAGATCTTTTCCCCCAATGTCAGCAACGCGGCAGGGATAGCCACTCTCACCACTGCTATTCAACATAGTATTAGAAGTCCTAGCCACAGCAATCAGACAACAAAAAGTAATCCAAGGCATCCAAATCGGCAGAGCGGAAGTCAAACTCTCACTCTTGGCAGATGATATGATACTTTATGTGGAAAACCCAAAAGACTCCACCCCAAAACTGCTAGAACTCACACAGCAATTCCGTCAAGTAGCAGGGTATAAAATCAATGCACAGGAATCAGTGGCATTCCTATACACCAACAACAAGACAGAAGAGAGACAAATCAAGGAGTCGATCCCATTCACAACTGCACCCAAAACCAGAAGAGACCTAGGAATATATTCATCCCAAGAGGCAAAGTATCTGTACTCAGAAAACTACAAAATACGCAGGAAAGAAATTGAAGAAGACACAAAGAAACGGAAAAACGTTCCATGCTCATGGATTGGGAGAACCAACATTGTGAAGAGGTCAATGCTACCTAGAGCAATCTACACATGCAATGCAATCCCCATCAAAATAGCATCCACTTTTTTCCACGAAATGGAACAAATAATCCTAAAATTTGAATGGAACCTGAAGAGACCCCGAGTAGCCAGAGGAATATTGAGAAAGAAAAGCAAAGCTGGCGGCATCACAATTCTGGACTTCCAGCTCTATGACAAAGCTGTCATCATCAAGACAGTATGGTACTGGCACAAAAACAGACACATGGATCCATGGAACAGAATCGAGAGCCCAGAAATGGACCCTCAACTCTATGGTCAACTTATCTTTGACAGAGCAGGAAGGAATGTCCAATGGCAAAAAGAGAGTCTCTTCAACAACTGGTGTTGGGAGAATTGGACAGCCCCATGCAGAAGAATGACACTGGACCATTTCCTGACACCACACACAGAAGTAGACGCCAAATGGTTGAAAGACCTCAATGTGAGACAGGAGTCCATCAAAATCCTAAAGGAGGACACAGGTAGCAAGCTCTTCGACCTCAGCCGCAGCAACTTCTTCCTAGAAACATCACCAAAGGCACGGGAAGCCAGGGCAAAAATGAACTATTGGGATTTCATCAAGATAAAAAGCTTTGGCACAGCAAAAGAAACAGTCCACAAAACCAAAAGACAACCGACAGAATGGGAGAAATTATTTGCAAATGACATATCAGATAAAGGGCTACTATCCAATATGTATAAAAACTTATCAAACTCAACACCCAAAGAACAAATAATCCAATCAAGAAATAGGCAGAAGACATGAACAGACATTTTTCCAAAGAAGACATCCAAATGGCCCACAGGCACATGAAAAAGTGCTCAACACGGCTCGGCATCAGGGAAATCCAAATCAAAACCTCAATGAGATACCACCTCACACCCGTCAGAATGGCTCAAATGAACAAGTCAGGGAACGACAGAGGTTGGCGGGGATGTGGAGAAAGGGGAACCCTCCGACACTGGTGGTGGGAATGCAAGCTGGTGCAACCCCTCTGGAAAAGTGTATGGAGGTTCCTCAAACAGTTATAATTAGAGCTACCATTCGATCCAGCAATTGCACTCCTGGGTATTTGCCCCAAAGATACAAATGTAGGGACCCGAAGCGGTACGTGCACCCCATTGTTTATAGCAGCAATATCCACAATAGCCAAACGGTGGAAAGAGCCAAGATGTCCATCGACAGATGAATGGATAAAGAAGAGGTGGTATATATATACACAATGGACTATTACGCAGCCATCAAAAGGAATGAGGTGTTGCCATGGACAACGACGTGGATGGAACTGGAGGGTCCGACGATTAGTGAAATAAGTCAATCAGAGAAAGACATGTATCATATGACCTCACTGATATGAGGGATTCCTAATCTCAGGAACAGAGTGAGGCTTGCCGGAGTGATCAGGGGGGGGATGGGGTGGCTGG
Source organism: Eumetopias jubatus (assembly GCF_037043125.1). Classification (NCBI taxonomy): domain Eukaryota; kingdom Metazoa; phylum Chordata; class Mammalia; order Carnivora; family Otariidae; genus Eumetopias; species Eumetopias jubatus. The sequence continues at coordinate 563,357 of NW_028274923.1, read as the reverse complement.
GTGATAGACTTTGGGGAGGGTATGAGCTACGGTGAGCGCTGTGAATTGTGTAAGACTGTTGAATCACAGATCTGTACTTCTGAAACAAATAACGCAACATATTTTAAGAATAAAGGAAAACAAGGAGACAGCAGGAGAGGAAGAATGAAGGGGAGTTAGTGAGAGGGGGAGACGGACCAGGAGAGATGATGGATTCTGAAAAAAAATCCGAGGTTTCTAGAGGGGAGGTGGGTCGGTGGATTGGTTTGACTGGTGATGGTTATTAAAGAGGGCACATTCTGCATGGAGCACTGTGAGTTAGGAACAAACAATGAATCATGGGACAGTACACCAAAACAAATGATGTAGTACATGGTGATTAACAAAGCAATAAAAAACAAAGACTGTAATAAGAGATGAAGAAGGACACTATATCCTCCTTAAAGGGTCTATCCAACAAGAAGATCTCACAATTGTAAATATCTATGCCCCGAACATGGGAGCATCCAATTATATAAGGCAATTAAGAAGAAAAGCAAAGAAACACATTGACCACCATACAATCATAGTGGGGGACTTTAACACCCCCCTGACTGAAATGGCCAGATCATCTAAGCAAAAGATCAACAAGGAAATAAAGACTTTAAATGACACACTGGACCAAATGGACTTCACAGACATATTCAGAACGTTCCATCCCAATGCAACGGAATACACATTCTTCTCTAGTGCCCATGGAACATTCTCCAGAATGGATCACATCCTAGGTCACAAATCAGGTCTCAACCGGTACCCAAAGATTGGGATCATTCCCTGCACATTTTCAGACCACAATGTTTTGAAACTAGAACTCAATCACAAGAGGAGAGTCGGAAAGAACTCAAATACATGGAGGCTAAAGAGCATCCTACGAAAGAATGAATGGGTCAACCAGGAAATTAAAGAAGAATTTAAAAAGTTCATGGAAACCAATGAAAATGAAAACTCAACTGTCCAAAATCTTTGGGATACAGCCAAGGCAGTCCTGCGAGGAAAGTATATAGCAATACAAGCCTTTCTCAAGAAACAAGAAAGGTCTCAAATACACACCCAACCCTACCCCTAAAGGAGCTGGAGAAAGAACGGCAAATAAAGCCTAAACCCAGCAGGAGAAGAGAAATCATGCAGTTCAGAGCAGAAATCAATGAAATAGAACCCAGAAGAACAGTAGAAGTGATCAACGGAACTAGGAGCTGGTACTTTGAAAGAATTCACAAGATTGATACACCCCTGTCCAGGCTGATCAAAAAGAAAAGAGAAATGACCCAAATCAACAAAATCATGAATGAAAGAGGAGAGATCACAAACAACACCAAAGAAATACAAACAATTATAAGAACGTAATCTGAGCAACCCTAGGGCAGCAAATTCCATAACCTGGAAGAAATGGGTGCATTCCTAGAGATGTGTCAACTAACAAAACTGACCCAGGAAGAAATAGAAAACATGAACAGTCCTATAACCACGAAGGCAATTGAAGTAGTCATCAAAAACCTCCCAAGAAACCAAAGCCCAGGGCCAGATGGTTTCCCAGGGGAATTCTATCAGACATTTAAAGAAGAATTAATACCTATTCTCCTGAAACTGTTCCAAACAATAGAAATGGAAGGAAAACTTCCAAACTCATTTATGAGGCCACCATTACCTTGATTCCAAAACCAGACAAAGATCCCATCAAAAAGGAGAATTAGAGACCAATATCCTTGATGAACATCGATGCAAAAATTCTCACCAAAATACTAGCCAAGAGGACCCAACAGTACATGAAAAGGAGTATTCACCATGACCAAGTGGGATTTATCCCTGGGCTGCAAGGCTGGTTCAACATCCGCAAATCAGTCAACGTGATCAAATACATTAACAAAAGAAAGAACGAGAATCATATGATCCTCCCAAGAGATGCAGAAAAAGCATTGGACAAAGTACAGCACCCTTTCTGGATCAAAACTCTTCAGAGTATAGGGACAGCGGGTACATACCTCAATATCATAAAAGCCATCTACGAAAACGCTACAGCGAATATCATTCTCAATGGGGAAAAGCTGAGATCTTTTCCCCCAAAGTCAGCAACGCGGCAGGGATAGCCACTCTCACCACTGCTATTCAACATAGTATTAGAAGTCCTAGCCACAGCAATCAGACAACAAAAAGTAATCCAAGGCATCCAAATCGGCAGAGAGGAAGTCAAACTCTCACTCTTGGCAGATGATATGATACTTTATGTGGAAAACCCAAAAGACTCCACCCCAAAACTGCTAGAACTCACACAGCAATTCCGTCAAGTAGCAGGCTATAAAATCAATGCACAGGAATCAGTGGCATTCCTATACACCAACAACAAGACAGAAGAGAGACAAATCAAGGAGTCGATCCCATTCACAACTGCACCCAAAACCAGAAGAGACCTAGGAATATATTCATCCCAAGAGGCAAGGGATCTGTACTCAGAAAACTACAAAATACGAAGGAAAGAAATTGAAGAAGACACAAAGAAACGGAAAAACGTTCCATGCTCATGGATTGGGAGAACCAACATTGTGAAGAGGTCAATGCTACCTAGAGCAATCTACACATGCAATGCAATCCCCATCAAAATACCATCCACTTTTTTCCACGAAATGGAACAAATAATCCTAAAATTTGAATGGAACCTGAAGAGACCCCGAGTAGCCAGAGGAATATTGAGAAAGAAAAGCAAAGCTGGCGGCATCACATTTCTGGACTTCCAGCTCTATGACAAAGCTGTCATCATCAAGACAGTATGGTACTGGCACAAAAACAGACACATGGATCCATGGAACAGAATCGAGAGCCCAGAAATGGACCCTCAACTCTATGGTCAACTTATCTTTGACAGAGCAGGAAGGAATGTCCAATGGCAAAAAGAGAGTCTCTTCAACAACTGGTGTTGGGAGAATTGGACAGCCCCATGCAGAAGAATGACACTGGACCATTTCCTGACACCACACACAGAAGTAGACGCCAAATGTTTGAAAGACCTCAATGTGAGACAGGAGTCCATCAAAATCCTAAAGGAGGACACAGGTAGCAAGCTCTTCGACCTCAGCCGCAGCAACTTCTTCCTAGAAACATCACCAAAGGCACGGGAAGCCAGGGCAAAAATGAACTATTGAGATTTCATCAAGATAAAAAGCTTTGGCACAGCAAAAGAAACAGTCCACAAAACCAAAAGACAACCGACAGAATGGGAGAAATTATTTGCAAATGACATATCAGATAAAGGGCTACTATCCAATATGTATAAAAACTTATCAAACTCAACACCCAAAGAACAAATAATCCAATCAAGAAATAGGCAGAAGACATGAACAGACATTTTTCCAAAGAAGACATCCAAATGGCCCACAGGCACATGAAAAAGTGCTCAACACGGCTCGGCATCAGGGAAATCCAAATCAAAACCTCAATGAGATACCACCTCACACCCGTCAGAATGGCTCAAATGAACAAGTCAGGGAACGACAGAGGTTGGCGGGGATGTGGAGAAAGGGGAACCCTCCTACACTGGTGGTGGGAATGCAAGCTGGTGCAACCCCTCTGGAAAAGTGTATGGAGGTTCCTCAAACAGTTATAATTAGAGCTACCATTCGATCCAGCAATTGCACTCCTGGGTATTTACCCCAAAGATACAAATGTAGGGACCCGAAGCGGTACGTGCACCCCATTGTTTATAGCAGCAATATCCACAATAGCCAAACGGTGGAAAGAGCCAAGATGTCCATCGACAGATGAATGGATAAAGAAGAGGTGGTATATATATACACAATGGACTATTACGCAGCCATCAAAAGGAATGAGGTGTTGCCATGGACAACGACGTGGATGGAACTGGAGGGTCCGACGATTAGTGAAATAAGTCAATCAGAGAAAGACATGTATCATATGACCTCACTGATATGAGGGATTCTTAATCTCAGGAACAGAGTGAGGCTTGCTGGAGTGGTCGGGGGGGGGATGGGGTGGCTGGGTGATAGACTTTGGGGAGGGTATGAGCTACGGTGAGCGCTGTGAATTGTGTAAGACTGTTGAATCACAGATCTGTACTTCTGAAACAAATAACGCAACATATTTTAAGAATAAAGGAAAACAAGGAGACAGCAGGAGAGGAAGAATGAAGGGGAGTTAGTGAGAGGGGGAGACGGACCAGGAGAGATGATGGATTCTGAAAAAAAATCCGAGGTTTCTAGAGGGGAGGTGGGTCGGTGGACTGGTTTGACTGGTGATGGTTATTAAAGAGGGCACATTCTGCATGGAGCACTGTGTGTTAGGAACAAACAATGAATCATGGGACAGTACACCAAAAAAAATGATGTAGTACATGGTGATTAACAAAGCAATAAAAAACAAAGACTGTAATTAGAGATGAAGAAGGACACTATATTCTCCTTAAAGGGTCTATCCAACAAGAAGATCTCACAATTGTAAATATCTATGCCCCGAACATGGGAGCATCCAATTATATAAGGCAATTAAGAAGAAAAGCAAAGAAACACATTGACCACCATACAATCATAGTGGGGGACTTTAACACCCCCCTGACTGAAATGGCCAGATCATCTAAGCAAAAGATCAACAGGGAAAGAAAGACTTTAAATGACACACTGGACCAAATGGACTTCACAGACATATTCAGAACGTTCCATCCCAATGCAACGGAATACACTTTCTTCTCTAGTGCCCATGGAACATTCTCCAGAATGGATCACATCCTAGGTCACAAATCAGGTCTCAACCGGTACCCAAAGATTGGGATCATTCCCTGCACATTTTCAGACCACAATGCTTTGAAACTAGAATTCAATCACAAGAGGAAAGTGGGAAAGAACTCAAATACATGGAGGCTAAAGAGCATCCTACGAAAGAATGAATGGGTCAACCAGGAAATTAAAGAAGAATTTAAAAAGTTCATGGAAACCAATGAAAATGAAAACTCAACTGTCCAAAATCTTTGGGATACAGCCAAGGCAGTCCTGCGAGGAAAGTATATAGCAATACAAGCCTTTCTCAAGAAACAAGAAAGGTCTCAAATACACACCCAACCCTACACCTAAAGGAGCTGGAGAAAGAACGGCAAATAAAGCCTAAACCGAGCAGGAGAAGAGAAATCATGCAGTTCAGAGCAGAAATCAATGAAATAGAACCCAGAAGAACAGTAGAAGTGATCAACGGAACTAGGAGCTGGTACTTTGAAAGAATTCACAAGATTGATACACCCCTGTCCAGGCTGATCAAAAAGAAAAGAGAAATGACCCAAATCAACAAAATCATGAATGAAAGAGGAGAGATCACAAACAACACCAAAGAAATACAAACAATTATAAGAACGTAATCTGAGCAACCCTAGGGCAGCAAATTCCATAACCTGGAAGAAATGGGTGCATTCCTAGAGATGTGTCAACTAACAAAACTGACCCAGGAAGAAATAGAAAACATGAACAGTCCTATAACCACGAAGGCAATTGAAGTAGTCATCAAAAACCTCCCAAGAAACCAAAGCCCAGGGCCAGATGGTTTCCCAGGGGAATTCTATCAGACATTTAAAGAAGAATTAATACCTATTCTCCTGAAACTGTTCCAAACAATAGAAATGGAAGGAAAACTTCCAAACTCATTTATGAGGCCACCATTACCTTGATTCCAAAACCAGACAAAGATCCCATCAAAAAGGAGAATTAGAGACCAATATCCTTGATGAACATCGTTGCAAAAATTCTCACCAAAATACTAGCCAAGAGGACCCAACAGTACATGAAAAGGAGTATTCACCATGACCAAGTGGGATTTATCCCTGGGCTGCAAGGCTGGTTCAACATCCGCAAATCAGTCAACGTGATCAAATACATTAACAAAAGAAAGAACGAGAATCATATGATCCTCCCAAGAGATGCAGAAAAAGCATTGGACAAAGTACAGCACCCTTTCTGGATCAAAACTCTTCAGAGTATAGGGACAGCGGGTACATACCTCAATATCATAAAAGCCATCTACGAAAACGCTACAGCGAATATCATTCTCAATGGGGAAAAGCTGAGATCTTTTCCCCCAATGTCAGCAACGCGGCAGGGATAGCCACTCTCACCACTGCTATTCAACATAGTATTAGAAGTCCTAGCCACAGCAATCAGACAACAAAAAGTAATCCAAGGCATCCAAATCGGCAGAGCGGAAGTCAAACTCTCACTCTTGGCAGATGATATGATACTTTATGTGGAAAACCCAAAAGACTCCACCCCAAAACTGCTAGAACTCACACAGCAATTCCGTCAAGTAGCAGGGTATAAAATCAATGCACAGGAATCAGTGGCATTCCTATACACCAACAACAAGACAGAAGAGAGACAAATCAAGGAGTCGATCCCATTCACAACTGCACCCAAAACCAGAAGAGACCTAGGAATATATTCATCCCAAGAGGCAAAGTATCTGTACTCAGAAAACTACAAAATACGCAGGAAAGAAATTGAAGAAGACACAAAGAAACGGAAAAACGTTCCATGCTCATGGATTGGGAGAACCAACATTGTGAAGAGGTCAATGCTACCTAGAGCAATCTACACATGCAATGCAATCCCCATCAAAATAGCATCCACTTTTTTCCACGAAATGGAACAAATAATCCTAAAATTTGAATGGAACCTGAAGAGACCCCGAGTAGCCAGAGGAATATTGAGAAAGAAAAGCAAAGCTGGCGGCATCACAATTCTGGACTTCCAGCTCTATGACAAAGCTGTCATCATCAAGACAGTATGGTACTGGCACAAAAACAGACACATGGATCCATGGAACAGAATCGAGAGCCCAGAAATGGACCCTCAACTCTATGGTCAACTTATCTTTGACAGAGCAGGAAGGAATGTCCAATGGCAAAAAGAGAGTCTCTTCAACAACTGGTGTTGGGAGAATTGGACAGCCCCATGCAGAAGAATGACACTGGACCATTTCCTGACACCACACACAGAAGTAGACGCCAAATGGTTGAAAGACCTCAATGTGAGACAGGAGTCCATCAAAATCCTAAAGGAGGACACAGGTAGCAAGCTCTTCGACCTCAGCCGCAGCAACTTCTTCCTAGAAACATCACCAAAGGCACGGGAAGCCAGGGCAAAAATGAACTATTGGGATTTCATCAAGATAAAAAGCTTTGGCACAGCAAAAGAAACAGTCCACAAAACCAAAAGACAACCGACAGAATGGGAGAAATTATTTGCAAATGACATATCAGATAAAGGGCTACTATCCAATATGTATAAAAACTTATCAAACTCAACACCCAAAGAACAAATAATCCAATCAAGAAATAGGCAGAAGACATGAACAGACATTTTTCCAAAGAAGACATCCAAATGGCCCACAGGCACATGAAAAAGTGCTCAACACGGCTCGGCATCAGGGAAATCCAAATCAAAACCTCAATGAGATACCACCTCACACCCGTCAGAATGGCTCAAATGAACAAGTCAGGGAACGACAGAGGTTGGCGGGGATGTGGAGAAAGGGGAACCCTCCGACACTGGTGGTGGGAATGCAAGCTGGTGCAACCCCTCTGGAAAAGTGTATGGAGGTTCCTCAAACAGTTATAATTAGAGCTACCATTCGATCCAGCAATTGCACTCCTGGGTATTTGCCCCAAAGATACAAATGTAGGGACCCGAAGCGGTACGTGCACCCCATTGTTTATAGCAGCAATATCCACAATAGCCAAACGGTGGAAAGAGCCAAGATGTCCATCGACAGATGAATGGATAAAGAAGAGGTGGTATATATATACACAATGGACTATTACGCAGCCATCAAAAGGAATGAGGTGTTGCCATGGACAACGACGTGGATGGAACTGGAGGGTCCGACGATTAGTGAAATAAGTCAATCAGAGAAAGACATGTATCATATGACCTCACTGATATGAGGGATTCCTAATCTCAGGAACAGAGTGAGGCTTGCCGGAGTGATCAGGGGGGGGATGGGGTGGCTGGGTGATAGACTTTGGGGAGGGTATGAGCTACGGTGAGCGCTGTGAATTGTGTAAGACTGTTGAATCACAGATCTGTACTTCTGAAACAAATAACGCAACATATTTTAAGAATAAAGGAAAACAAGGAGACAGCAGGAGAGGAAGAATGAAGGGGAGTTAGTGAGAGGGGGAGACGGACCAGGAGAGATGATGGATTCTGAAAAAAAATCCGAGGTTTCTAGAGGGGAGGTGGGTCGGTGGATTGGTTTGACTGGTGATGGTTATTAAAGAGGGCACATTCTGCATGGAGCACTGTGAGTTAGGAACAAACAATGAATCATGGGACAGTACACCAAAACAAATGATGTAGTACATGGTGATTAACAAAGCAATAAAAAACAAAGACTGTAATAAGAGATGAAGAAGGACACTATATCCTCCTTAAAGGGTCTATCCAACAAGAAGATCTCACAATTGTAAATATCTATGCCCCGAACATGGGAGCATCCAATTATATAAGGCAATTAAGAAGAAAAGCAAAGAAACACATTGACCACCATACAATCATAGTGGGGGACTTTAACACCCCCCTGACTGAAATGGCCAGATCATCTAAGCAAAAGATCAACAAGGAAATAAAGACTTTAAATGACACACTGGACCAAATGGACTTCACAGACATATTCAGAACGTTCCATCCCAATGCAACGGAATACACATTCTTCTCTAGTGCCCATGGAACATTCTCCAGAATGGATCACATCCTAGGTCACAAATCAGGTCTCAACCGGTACCCAAAGATTGGGATCATTCCCTGCACATTTTCAGACCACAATGTTTTGAAACTAGAACTCAATCACAAGAGGAGAGTCGGAAAGAACTCAAATACATGGAGGCTAAAGAGCATCCTACGAAAGAATGAATGGGTCAACCAGGAAATTAAAGAAGAATTTAAAAAGTTCATGGAAACCAATGAAAATGAAAACTCAACTGTCCAAAATCTTTGGGATACAGCCAAGGCAGTCCTGCGAGGAAAGTATATAGCAATACAAGCCTTTCTCAAGAAACAAGAAAGGTCTCAAATACACACCCAACCCTACACCTAAAGGAGCTGGAGAAAGAACGGCAAATAAAGCCTAAACCCAGCAGGAGAAGAGAAATCATGCAGTTCAGAGCAGAAATCAATGGAATAGAACCCAGAAGAACAGTAGAATTGATCAACGGATCTAGGAGCTGGTACTTTGAAAGAATTCACAAGATTGATACACCCCTGTCCAGGCTGATCAAAAAGAAAAGAGAAATGACCCAAATCAACAAAATCATGAATGAAAGAGGAGAGATCACAAACAACACCAAAGAAATACAAACAATTATAAGAACGTAATCTGAGCAACCCTAGGGCAGCAAATTCCATAACCTGGAAGAAATGGGTGCATTCCTAGAGATGTGTCAACTAACAAAACTGACCCAGGAAGAAATAGAAAACATGAACAGTCCTATAACCACGAAGGCAATTGAAGTAGTCATCAAAAACCTCCCAAGAAACCAAAGCCCAGGGCCAGATGGTTTCCCAGGGGAATTCTATCAGACATTTAAAGAAGAATTAATACCTATTCTCCTGAAACTGTTCCAAACAATAGAAATGGAAGGAAAACTTCCAAACTCATTTATGAGGCCACCATTACCTTGATTCCAAAACCAGACAAAGATCCCATCAAAAAGGAGAATTAGAGACCAATATCCTTGATGAACATCGATGCAAAAATTCTCACCAAAATACTAGCCAAGAGGACCCAACAGTACATGAAAAGGAGTATTCACCATGACCAAGTGGGATTTATCCCTGGGCTGCAAGGCTGGTTCAACATCCGCAAATCAGTCAACGTGATCAAATACATTAACAAAAGAAAGAACGAGAATCATATGATCCTCCCAAGAGATGCAGAAAAAGCATTGGACAAAGTACAGCACCCTTTCTGGATCAAAACTCTTCAGAGTATAGGGACAGCGGGTACATACCTCAATATCATAAAAGCCATCTACGAAAACGCTACAGCGAATATCATTCTCAATGGGGAAAAGCTGAGATCTTTTCCCCCAAAGTCAGCAACGCGGCAGGGATAGCCACTCTCACCACTGCTATTCAACATAGTATTAGAAGTCCTAGCCACAGCAATCAGACAACAAAAAGTAATCCAAGGCATCCAAATCGGCAGAGAGGAAGTCCAACTCTCACTCTTGGCAGATGATATGATACTTTATGTGGAAAACCCAAAAGACTCCACCCCAAAACTGCTAGAACTCACACAGCAATTCCGTCAAGTAGCAGGCTATAAAATCAATGCACAGGAATCAGTGGCATTCCTATACAACAACAACAAGACAGAAGAGAGACAAATCAAGGAGTCGATCCCATTCACAACTGCACCCAAAACCAGAAGAGACCTAGGAATATATTCATCCCAAGAGGCAAGGGATCTGTACTCAGAAAACTACAAAATACGAAGGAAAGAAATTGAAGAAGACACAAAGAAACGGAAAAACGTTCCATGCTCATGGATTGGGAGAACCAACATTGTGAAGAGGTCAATGCTACCTAGAGCAATCTACACATGCAATGCAATCCCCATCAAAATACCATCCACTTTTTTCCACGAAATGGAACAAATAATCCTAAAATTTGAATGGAACCTGAAGAGACCCCGAGTAGCCAGAGGAATATTGAGAAAGAAAAGCAAAGCTGGCGGCATCACAATTCTGGACTTCCAGCTCTATGACAAAGCTGTCATCATCAAGACAGTATGGTACTGGCACAAAAACAGACACATGGATCCATGGAACAGAATCGAGAGCCCAGAAATGGACCCTCAACTCTATGGTCAACTTATCTTTGACAGAGCAGGAAGGAATGTCCAATGGCAAAAAGAGAGTCTCTTCAACAACTGGTGTTGGGAGAATTGGACAGCCCCATGCAGAAGAATGACACTGGACCATTTCCTGACACCACACACAGAAGTAGACGCCAAATGTTTGAAAGACCTCAATGTGAGACAGGAGTCCATCAAAATCCTAAAGGAGGACACAGGTAGCAAGCTCTTCGACCTCAGCCGCAGCAACTTCTTCCTAGAAACATCACCAAAGGCACGGGAAGCCAGGGCAAAAATGAACTATTGAGATTTCATCAAGATAAAAAGCTTTGGCACAGCAAAAGAAACAGTCCACAAAACCAAAAGACAACCGACAGAATGGGAGAAATTATTTGCAAATGACATATCAGATAAAGGGCTACTATCCAATATGTATAAAAACTTATCAAACTCAACACCCAAAGAACAAATAATCCAATCAAGAAATAGGCAGAAGACATGAACAGACATTTTTCCAAAGAAGACATCCAAATGGCCCACAGGCACATGAAAAAGTGCTCAACACGGCTCGGCATCAGGGAAATCCAAATCAAAACCTCAATGAGATACCACCTCACACCCGTCAGAATGGCTCAAATGAACAAGTCAGGGAACGACAGAGGTTGGCGGGGATGTGGAGAAAGGGGAACCCTCCTACACTGGTGGTGGGAATGCAAGCTGGTGCAACCCCTCTGGAAAAGTGTATGGAGGTTCCTCAAACAGTTATAATTAGAGCTACCATTCGATCCAGCAATTGCACTCCTGGGTATTTACCCCAAAGATACAAATGTAGGGACCCGAAGCGGTACGTGCACCCCATTGTTTATAGCAGCAATATCCACAATAGCCAAACGGTGGAAAGAGCCAAGATGTCCATCGACAGATGAATGGATAAAGAAGAGGTGGTATATATATACACAATGGACTATTACGCAGCCATCAAAAGGAATGAGGTGTTGCCATGGACAACGACGTGGATGGAACTGGAGGGTCCGACGATTAGTGAAATAAGTCAATCAGAGAAAGACATGTATCATATGACCTCACTGATATGAGGGATTCTTAATCTCAGGAACAGAGTGAGGCTTGCTGGAGTGGTCGGGGGGGGGATGGGGTGGCTGGGTGATAGACTTTGGGGAGGGTATGAGCTACGGTGAGCGCTGTGAATTGTGTAAGACTGTTGAATCACAGATCTGTACTTCTGAAACAAATAACGCAACATATTTTAAGAATAAAGGAAAACAAGGAGACAGCAGGAGAGGAAGAATGAAGGGGAGTTAGTGAGAGGGGGAGACGGACCAGGAGAGATGATGGATTCTGAAAAAAAATCCGAGGTTTCTAGAGGGGAGGTGGGTCGGTGGACTGGTTTGACTGGTGATGGTTATTAAAGAGGGCACATTCTGCATGGAGCACTGTGTGTTAGGAACAAACAATGAATCATGGGACAGTACACCAAAACAAATGATGTAGTACATGGTGATTAACAAAGCAATAAAAAACAAAGACTGTAATAAGAGATGAAGAAGGACACTATATTCTCCTTAAAGGGTCTATCCAACAAGAAGATCTCACAATTGTAAATATCTATGCCCCGAACATGGGAGCATCCAATTATATAAGGCAATTAAGAAGAAAAGCAAAGAAACACATTGACCACCATACAATCATAGTGGGGGACTTTAACACCCCCCTGACTGAAATGGCCAGATCATCTAAGCAAAAGATCAACAAGGAAAGAAAGACTTTAAATGACACACTGGACCAAATGGACTTCACAGACATATTCAGAACGTTCCATCCCAATGCAACGGAATACACTTTCTTCTCTAGTGCCCATGGAACATTCTCCAGAATGGATCACATCCTAGGTCACAAATCAGGTCTCAACCGGTACCCAAAGATTGGGATCATTCCCTGCACATTTTCAGACCACAATGCTTTGAAACTAGAATTCAATCACAAGAGGAAAGTGGGAAAGAACTCAAATACATGGAGGCTAAAGAGCATCCTACGAAAGAATGAATGGGTCAACCAGGAAATTAAAGAAGAATTTAAAAAGTTCATGGAAACCAATGAAAATGAAAACTCAACTGTCCAAAATCTTTGGGATACAGCCAAGGCAGTCCTGCGAGGAAAGTATATAGCAATACAAGCCTTTCTCAAGAAACAAGAAAGGTCTCAAATACACACCCAAACCTACACCTAAAGGAGCTGGAGAAAGAACGGCAAATAAAGCCTAAACCGAGCAGGAGAAGAGAAATCATGCAGTTCAGAGCAGAAATCAATGAAATAGAACCCAGAAGAACAGTAGAAGTGATCAACGGAACTAGGAGCTGGTACTTTGAAAGAATTCACAAGATTGATACACCCCTGTCCAGGCTGATCAAAAAGAAAAGAGAAATGACCCAAATCAACAAAATCATGAATGAAAGAGGAGAGATCACAAACAACACCAAAGAAATACAAACAATTATAAGAACGTAATCTGAGCAACCCTAGGGCAGCAAATTCCATAACCTGGAAGAAATGGGTGCATTCCTAGAGATGTGTCAACTAACAAAACTGACCCAGGAAGAAATAGAAAACATGAACAGTCCTATAACCACGAAGGCAATTGAAGTAGTCATCAAAAACCTCCCAAGAAACCAAAGCCCAGGGCCAGATGGTTTCCCAGGGGAATTCTATCAGACATTTAAAGAAGAATTAATACCTATTCTCCTGAAACTGTTCCAAACAATAGAAATGGAAGGAAAACTTCCAAACTCATTTATGAGGCCACCATTACCTTGATTCCAAAACCAGACAAAGATCCCATCAAAAAGGAGAATTAGAGACCAATATCCTTGATGAACATCGTTGCAAAAATTCTCACCAAAATACTAGCCAAGAGGACCCAACAGTACATGAAAAGGAGTATTCACCATGACCAAGTGGGATTTATCCCTGGGCTGCAAGGCTGGTTCAACATCCGCAAATCAGTCAACGTGATCAAATACATTAACAAAAGAAAGAACGAGAATCATATGATCCTCCCAAGAGATGCAGAAAAAGCATTGGACAAAGTACAGCACCCTTTCTGGATCAAAACTCTTCAGAGTATAGGGACAGCGGGTACATACCTCAATATCATAAAAGCCATCTACGAAAACGCTACAGCGAATATCATTCTCAATGGGGAAAAGCTGAGATCTTTTCCCCCAAAGTCAGCAACGCGGCAGGGATAGCCACTCTCACCACTGCTATTCAACATAGTATTAGAAGTCCTAGCCACAGCAATCAGACAACAAAAAGTAATCCAAGGCATCCAAATCGGCAGAGAGGAAGTCAAACTCTCACTCTTGGCAGATGATATGATACTTTATGTGGAAAACCCAAAAGACTCCACCCCAAAACTGCTAGAACTCACACAGCAATTCCGTCAAGTAGCAGGCTATAAAATCAATGCACAGGAATCAGTGGCATTCCTATACAACAACAACAAGACAGAAGAGAGACAAATCAAGGAGTCGATCCCATTCACAACTGCACCCAAAACCAGAAGAGACCTAGGAATATATTCATCCCAAGAGGCAAGGGATCTGTACTCAGAAAACTACAAAATACGAAGGAAAGAAATTGAAGAAGACACAAAGAAACGGAAAAACGTTCCATGCTCATGGATTGGGAGAACCAACATTGTGAAGAGGTCAATGCTACCTAGAGCAATCTACACATGCAATGCAATCCCCATCAAAATACCATCCACTTTTTTCCACGAAATGGAACAAATAATCCTAAAATTTGAATGGAACCTGAAGAGACCCCGAGTAGCCAGAGGAATATTGAGAAAGAAAAGCAAAGCTGGCGGCATCACAATTCTGGACTTCCAGCTCTATGACAAAGCTGTCATCATCAAGACAGTATGGTACTGGCACAAAAACAGACACATGGATCCATGGAACAGAATCGAGAGCCCAGAAATGGACCCTCAACTCTATGGTCAACTTATCTTTGACAGAGCAGGAAGGAATGTCCAATGGCAAAAAGAGAGTCTCTTCAACAACTGGTGTTGGGAGAATTGGACAGCCCCATGCAGAAGAATGACACTGGACCATTTCCTGACACCACACACAGAAGTAGACGCCAAATGTTTGAAAGACCTCAATGTGAGACAGGAGTCCATCAAAATCCTAAAGGAGGACACAGGTAGCAAGCTCTTCGACCTCAGCCGCAGCAACTTCTTCCTAGAAACATCACCAAAGGCACGGGAAGCCAGGGCAAAAATGAACTATTGAGATTTCATCAAGATAAAAAGCTTTGGCACAGCAAAAGAAACAGTCCACAAAACCAAAAGACAACCGACAGAATGGGAGAAATTATTTGCAAATGACATATCAGATAAAGGGCTACTATCCAATATGTATAAAAACTTATCAAACTCAACACCCAAAGAACAAATAATCCAATCAAGAAATAGGCAGAAGACATGAACAGACATTTTTCCAAAGAAGACATCCAAATGGCCCACAGGCACATGAAAAAGTGCTCAACACGGCTCGGCATCAGGGAAATCCAAATCAAAACCTCAATGAGATACCACCTCACACCCGTCAGAATGGCTCAAATGAACAAGTCAGGGAACGACAGAGGTTGGCGGGGATGTGGAGAAAGGGGAACCCTCCTACACTGGTGGTGGGAATGCAAGCTGGTGCAACCCCTCTGGAAAAGTGTATGGAGGTTCCTCAAACAGTTATAATTAGAGCTACCATTCGATCCAGCAATTGCACTCCTGGGTATTTACCCCAAAGATACAAATGTAGGGACCCGAAGCGGTACGTGCACCCCATTGTTTATAGCAGCAATATCCACAATAGCCAAACGGTGGAAAGAGCCAAGATGTCCATCGACAGATGAATGGATAAAGAAGAGGTGGTATATATATACACAATGGACTATTACGCAGCCATCAAAAGGAATGAGGTGTTGCCATGGACAACGACGTGGATGGAACTGGAGGGTCCGACGATTAGTGAAATAAGTCAATCAGAGAAAGACATGTATCATATGACCTCACTGATATGAGGGATTCTTAATCTCAGGAACAGAGTGAGGCTTGCTGGAGTGGTCGGGGGGGGGATGGGGTGGCTGGGTGATAGACTTTGGGGAGGGTATGAGCTACGGTGAGCGCTGTGAATTGTGTAAGACTGTTGAATCACAGATCTGTACTTCTGAAACAAATAACGCAACATATTTTAAGAATAAAGGAAAACAAGGAGACAGCAGGAGAGGAAGAATGAAGGGGAGTTAGTGAGAGGGGGAGACGGACCAGGAGAGATGATGGATTCTGAAAAAAAATCCGAGGTTTCTAGAGGGGAGGTGGGTCGGTGGACTGGTTTGACTGGTGATGGTTATTAAAGAGGGCACATTCTGCATGGAGCACTGTGTGTTAGGAACAAACAATGAATCATGGGACAGTACACCAAAACAAATGATGTAGTACATGGTGATTAACAAAGCAATAAAAAACAAAGACTGTAATAAGAGATGAAGAAGGACACTATATTCTCCTTAAAGGGTCTATCCAACAAGAAGATCTCACAATTGTAAATATCTATGCCCCGAACATGGGAGCATCCAATTATATAAGGCAATTAAGAAGAAAAGCAAAGAAACACATTGACCACCATACAATCATAGTGGGGGACTTTAACACCCCCCTGACTGAAATGGCCAGATCATCTAAGCAAAAGATCAACAAGGAAAGAAAGACTTTAAATGACACACTGGACCAAATGGACTTCACAGACATATTCAGAACGTTCCATCCCAATGCAACGGAATACACTTTCTTCTCTAGTGCCCATGGAACATTCTCCAGAATGGATCACATCCTAGGTCACAAATCAGGTCTCAACCGGTACCCAAAGATTGGGATCATTCCCTGCACATTTTCAGACCACAATGCTTTGAAACTAGAATTCAATCACAAGAGGAAAGTGGGAAAGAACTCAAATACATGGAGGCTAAAGAGCATCCTACGAAAGAATGAATGGGTCAACCAGGAAATTAAAGAAGAATTTAAAAAGTTCATGGAAACCAATGAAAATGAAAACTCAACTGTCCAAAATCTTTGGGATACAGCCAAGGCAGTCCTGCGAGGAAAGTATATAGCAATACAAGCCTTTCTCAAGAAACAAGAAAGGTCTCAAATACACACCCAAACCTACACCTAAAGGAGCTGGAGAAAGAACGGCAAATAAAGCCTAAACCGAGCAGGAGAAGAGAAATCATGCAGTTCAGAGCAGAAATCAATGAAATAGAACCCAGAAGAACAGTAGAAGTGATCAACGGAACTAGGAGCTGGTACTTTGAAAGAATTCACAAGATTGATACACCCCTGTCCAGGCTGATCAAAAAGAAAAGAGAAATGACCCAAATCAACAAAATCATGAATGAAAGAGGAGAGATCACAAACAACACCAAAGAAATACAAACAATTATAAGAACGTAATCTGAGCAACCCTAGGGCAGCAAATTCCATAACCTGGAAGAAATGGGTGCATTCCTAGAGATGTGTCAACTAACAAAACTGACCCAGGAAGAAATAGAAAACATGAACAGTCCTATAACCACGAAGGCAATTGAAGTAGTCATCAAAAACCTCCCAAGAAACCAAAGCCCAGGGCCAGATGGTTTCCCAGGGGAATTCTATCAGACATTTAAAGAAGAATTAATACCTATTCTCCTGAAACTGTTCCAAACAATAGAAATGGAAGGAAAACTTCCAAACTCATTTATGAGGCCACCATTACCTTGATTCCAAAACCAGACAAAGATCCCATCAAAAAGGAGAATTAGAGACCAATATCCTTGATGAACATCGTTGCAAAAATTCTCACCAAAATACTAGCCAAGAGGACCCAACAGTACATGAAAAGGAGTATTCACCATGACCAAGTGGGATTTATCCCTGGGCTGCAAGGCTGGTTCAACATCCGCAAATCAGTCAACGTGATCAAATACATTAACAAAAGAAAGAACGAGAATCATATGATCCTCCCAAGAGATGCAGAAAAAGCATTGGACAAAGTACAGCACCCTTTCTGGATCAAAACTCTTCAGAGTATAGGGACAGCGGGTACATACCTCAATATCATAAAAGCCATCTACGAAAACGCTACAGCGAATATCATTCTCAATGGGGAAAAGCTGAGATCTTTTCCCCCAAAGTCAGCAACGCGGCAGGGATAGCCACTCTCACCACTGCTATTCAACATAGTATTAGAAGTCCTAGCCACAGCAATCAGACAACAAAAAGTAATCCAAGGCATCCAAATCGGCAGAGAGGAAGTCAAACTCTCACTCTTGGCAGATGATATGATACTTTATGTGGAAAACCCAAAAGACTCCACCCCAAAACTGCTAGAACTCACACAGCAATTCCGTCAAGTAGCAGGCTATAAAATCAATGCACAGGAATCAGTGGCATTCCTATACAACAACAACAAGACAGAAGAGAGACAAATCAAGGAGTCGATCCCATTCACAACTGCACCCAAAACCAGAAGAGACCTAGGAATATATTCATCCCAAGAGGCAAGGGATCTGTACTCAGAAAACTACAAAATACGAAGGAAAGAAATTGAAGAAGACACAAAGAAACGGAAAAACGTTCCATGCTCATGGATTGGGAGAACCAACATTGTGAAGAGGTCAATGCTACCTAGAGCAATCTACACATGCAATGCAATCCCCATCAAAATACCATCCACTTTTTTCCACGAAATGGAACAAATAATCCTAAAATTTGAATGGAACCTGAAGAGACCCCGAGTAGCCAGAGGAATATTGAGAAAGAAAAGCAAAGCTGGCGGCATCACAATTCTGGACTTCCAGCTCTATGACAAAGCTGTCATCATCAAGACAGTATGGTACTGGCACAAAAACAGACACATGGATCCATGGAACAGAATCGAGAGCCCAGAAATGGACCCTCAACTCTATGGTCAACTTATCTTTGACAGAGCAGGAAGGAATGTCCAATGGCAAAAAGAGAGTCTCTTCAACAACTGGTGTTGGGAGAATTGGACAGCCCCATGCAGAAGAATGACACTGGACCATTTCCTGACACCACACACAGAAGTAGACGCCAAATGTTTGAAAGACCTCAATGTGAGACAGGAGTCCATCAAAATCCTAAAGGAGGACACAGGTAGCAAGCTCTTCGACCTCAGCCGCAGCAACTTCTTCCTAGAAACATCACCAAAGGCACGGGAAGCCAGGGCAAAAATGAACTATTGAGATTTCATCAAGATAAAAAGCTTTGGCACAGCAAAAGAAACAGTCCACAAAACCAAAAGACAACCGACAGAATGGGAGAAATTATTTGCAAATGACATATCAGATAAAGGGCTACTATCCAATATGTATAAAAACTTATCAAACTCAACACCCAAAGAACAAATAATCCAATCAAGAAATAGGCAGAAGACATGAACAGACATTTTTCCAAAGAAGACATCCAAATGGCCCACAGGCACATGAAAAAGTGCTCAACACGGCTCGGCATCAGGGAAATCCAAATCAAAACCTCAATGAGATACCACCTCACACCCGTCAGAATGGCTCAAATGAACAAGTCAGGGAACGACAGAGGTTGGCGGGGATGTGGAGAAAGGGGAACCCTCCTACACTGGTGGTGGGAATGCAAGCTGGTGCAACCCCTCTGGAAAAGTGTATGGAGGTTCCTCAAACAGTTATAATTAGAGCTACCATTCGATCCAGCAATTGCACTCCTGGGTATTTACCCCAAAGATACAAATGTAGGGACCCGAAGCGGTACGTGCACCCCATTGTTTATAGCAGCAATATCCACAATAGCCAAACGGTGGAAAGAGCCAAGATGTCCATCGACAGATGAATGGATAAAGAAGAGGTGGTATATATATACACAATGGACTATTACGCAGCCATCAAAAGGAATGAGGTGTTGCCATGGACAACGACGTGGATGGAACTGGAGGGTCCGACGATTAGTGAAATAAGTCAATCAGAGAAAGACATGTATCATATGACCTCACTGATATGAGGGATTCTTAATCTCAGGAACAGAGTGAGGCTTGCTGGAGTGGTCGGGGGGGGGATGGGGTGGCTGGGTGATAGACTTTGGGGAGGGTATGAGCTACGGTGAGCGCTGTGAATTGTGTAAGACTGTTGAATCACAGATCTGTACTTCTGAAACAAATAACGCAACATATTTTAAGAATAAAGGAAAACAAGGAGACAGCAGGAGAGGAAGAATGAAGGGGAGTTAGTGAGAGGGGGAGACGGACCAGGAGAGATGATGGATTCTGAAAAAAAATCCGAGGTTTCTAGAGGGGAGGTGGGTCGGTGGACTGGTTTGACTGGTGATGGTTATTAAAGAGGGCACATTCTGCATGGAGCACTGTGTGTTAGGAACAAACAATGAATCATGGGACAGTACACCAAAACAAATGATGTAGTACATGGTGATTAACAAAGCAATAAAAAACAAAGACTGTAATAAGAGATGAAGAAGGACACTATATTCTCCTTAAAGGGTCTATCCAACAAGAAGATCTCACAATTGTAAATATCTATGCCCCGAACATGGGAGCATCCAATTATATAAGGCAATTAAGAAGAAAAGCAAAGAAACACATTGACCACCATACAATCATAGTGGGGGACTTTAACACCCCCCTGACTGAAATGGCCAGATCATCTAAGCAAAAGATCAACAAGGAAAGAAAGACTTTAAATGACACACTGGACCAAATGGACTTCACAGACATATTCAGAACGTTCCATCCCAATGCAACGGAATACACTTTCTTCTCTAGTGCCCATGGAACATTCTCCAGAATGGATCACATCCTAGGTCACAAATCAGGTCTCAACCGGTACCCAAAGATTGGGATCATTCCCTGCACATTTTCAGACCACAATGCTTTGAAACTAGAATTCAATCACAAGAGGAAAGTGGGAAAGAACTCAAACACATGGAGGCTAAAGAGCATCCTACGAAAGAATGAATGGGTCAACCAGGAAATTAAAGAAGAATTTAAAAAGTTCATGGAAACCAATGAAAATGAAAACTCAACTGTCCAAAATCTTTGGGATACAGCCAAGGCAGTCCTGCGAGGAAAGTATATAGCAATACAAGCCTTTCTCAAGAAACAAGAAAGGTCTCAAATACACACCCAACCCTACACCTAAAGGAGCTGGAGAAAGAACGGCAAATAAAGCCTAAACCGAGCAGGAGAAGAGAAATCATGCAGTTCAGAGCAGAAATCAATGAAATAGAACCCAGAAGAACAGTAGAAGTGATCAACGGAACTAGAAGCTGGTACTTTGAAAGAATTCACAAGATTGATACACCCCTGTCCAGGCTGATCAAAAAGAAAAGAGAAATGACCCAAATCAACAAAATCATGAATGAAAGAGGAGAGATCACAAACAACACCAAAGAAATACAAACAATTATAAGAACGTAATCTGAGCAACCCTAGGGCAGCAAATTCCATAACCTGGAAGAAATGGGTGCATTCCTAGAGATGTGTCAACTAACAAAACTGACCCAGGAAGAAATAGAAAACATGAACAGTCCTATAACCACGAAGGCAATTGAAGTAGTCATCAAAAACCTCCCAAGAAACCAAAGCCCAGGGCCAGATGGTTTCCCAGGGGAATTCTATCAGACATTTAAAGAAGAATTAATACCTATTCTCCTGAAACTGTTCCAAACAATAGAAATGGAAGGAAAACTTCCAAACTCATTTATGAGGCCACCATTACCTTGATTCCAAAACCAGACAAAGATCCCATCAAAAAGGAGAATTAGAGACCAATATCCTTGATGAACATCGTTGCAAAAATTCTCACCAAAATACTAGCCAAGAGGACCCAACAGTACATGAAAAGGAGTATTCACCATGACCAAGTGGGATTTATCCCTGGGCTGCAAGGCTGGTTCAACATCCGCAAATCAGTCAACGTGATCAAATACATTAACAAAAGAAAGAACGAGAATCATATGATCCTCCCAAGAGATGCAGAAAAAGCATTGGACAAAGTACAGCACCCTTTCTGGATCAAAACTCTTCAGAGTATAGGGACAGCGGGTACATACCTCAATATCATAAAAGCCATCTACGAAAACGCTACAGCGAATATCATTCTCAATGGGGAAAAGCTGAGATCTTTTCCCCCAAAGTCAGCAACGCGGCAGGGATAGCCACTCTCACCACTGCTATTCAACATAGTATTAGAAGTCCTAGCCACAGCAATCAGACAACAAAAAGTAATCCAAGGCATCCAAATCGGCAGAGCGGAAGTCAAACTCTCACTCTTGGCAGATGATATGATACTTTATGTGGAAAACCCAAAAGACTCCACCCCAAAACTGCTAGAACTCACACAGCAATTCCGTCAAGTAGCAGGCTATAAAATCAATGCACAGGAATCAGTGGCATTCCTATACACCAACAACAAGACAGAAGAGAGACAAATCAAGGAGTCGATCCCATTCACAACTGCACCCAAAACCAGAAGAGACCTAGGAATATATTCATCCCAAGAGGCAAAGGATCTGTACTCAGAAAACTACAAAATACGCAGGAAAGAAATTGAAGAAGACACAAAGAAACGGAAAAACGTTCCATGCTCATGGATTGGGAGAACCAACATTGTGAAGAGGTCAATGCTACCTAGAGCAATCTACACATGCAATGCAATCCCCATCAAAATAGCATCCACTTTTTTCCACGAAATAGAACAAATAATCCTAAAATTTGAATGGAACCTGAAGAGACCCCGAGTAGCCAGAGGAATATTGAGAAAGAAAAGCAAAGCTGGCGGCATCACAATTCTGGACTTCCAGCTCTATGACAAAGCTGTCATCATCAAGACAGTATGGTACTGGCACAAAAACAGACACATGGATCCATGGAACAGAATCGAGAGCCCAGAAATGGACCCTCAACTCTATGGTCAACTTATCTTTGACAGAGCAGGAAGGAATGTCCAATGGCAAAAAGAGAGTCTCTTCAACAACTGGTGTTGGGAGAATTGGACAGCCCCATGCAGAAAAATGACACTGGACCATTTCCTGACACCACACACAGAAGTAGACGCCAAATGGTTGAAAGACCTCAATGTGAGACAGGAGTCCATCAAAATCCTAAAGGAGGACACAGGTAGCAAGCTCTTCGACCTCAGCCGCAGCAACTTCTTCCTAGAAACATCACCAAAGGCACGGGAAGCCAGGGCAAAAATGAACTATTGGGATTTCATCAAGATAAAAAGCTTTGGCACAGCAAAAGAAACAGTCCACAAAACCAAAAGACAACCGACAGAATGGGAGAAATTATTTGCAAATGACATATCAGATAAAGGGCTACTATCCAATATGTATAAAAACTTATCAAACTCAACACCCAAAGAACAAATAATCCAATCAAGAAATAGGCAGAAGACATGAACAGACATTTTTCCAAAGAAGACATCCAAATGGCCCACAGGCACATGAAAAAGTGCTCAACACGGCTCGGCATCAGGGAAATCCAAATCAAAACCTCAATGAGATACCACCTCACACCCGTCAGAATGGCTCAAATGAACAAGTCAGGGAACGACAGAGGTTGGCGGGGATGTGGAGAAAGGGGAACCCTCCGACACTGGTGGTGGGAGTGCAAGCTGGTGCAACCCCTCTGGAAAAGTGTATGGAGGTTCCTCAAACAGTTATAATTAGAGCTACCATTCGATCCAGCAATTGCACTCCTGGGTATTTACCCCAAAGATACAAATGTAGGGACCCGAAGCGGTACGTGCACCCCATTGTTTATAGCAGCAATATCCACAATAGCCAAACGGTGGAAAGAGCCAAGATGTCCATCGACAGATGAATGGATAAAGAAGAGGTGGTATATATATACACAATGGACTATTACGCAGCCATCAAAAGGAATGAGGTGTTGCCATGGACAACGACGTGGATGGAACTGGAGGGTCCGACGATTAGTGAAATAAGTCAATCAGAGAAAGACATGTATCATATGACCTCACTGATATGAGGGATTCCTAATCTCAGGAACAGAGTGAGGCTTGCAGGAGTGATCGGGGGGGGGGATGGGGTGGCTGGGTGATAGACTTTGGGGAGGGTATGAGCTACGGTGAGCGCTGTGAATTGTGTAAGACTGTTGAATCACAGATCTGTACTTCTGAAACAAATAACGCAACATATTTTAAGAATAAAGGAAAACAAGGAGACAGCAGGAGAGGAAGAATGAAGGGGAGTTAGTGAGAGGGGGAGACGGACCAGGAGAGATGATGGATTCTGAAAAAAAATCCGAGGTTTCTAGAGGGGAGGTGGGTCGGTGGATTGGTTTGACTGGTGATGGTTATTAAAGAGGGCACATTCTGCATGGAGCACTGTGAGTTAGGAACAAACAATGAATCATGGGACAGTACACCAAAACAAATGATGTAGTACATGGTGATTAACAAAGCAATAAAAAACAAAGACTGTAATAAGAGATGAAGAAGGACACTATATCATCCTTAAAGGGTCTATCCAACAAGAAGATCTCACAATTGTAAATATCTATGCCCCGAACATGGGAGCATCCAATTATATAAGGCAATTAAGAAGAAAAGCAAAGAAACACATTGACCACCATACAATCATAGTGGGGGACTTTAACACCCCCCTGACTGAAATGGCCAGATCATCTAAGCAAAAGATCAACAAGGAAATAAAGACTTTAAATGACACACTGGACCAAATGGACTTCACAGACATATTCAGAACGTTCCATCCCAATGCAACGGAATACACATTCTTCTCTAGTGCCCATGGAACATTCTCTAGAATGGATCACATCCTAGGTCACAAATCAGGTCTCAACCGGTACCCAAAGATTGGGATCATTCCCTGCACATTTTCAGACCACAATGTTTTGAAACTAGAACTCAATCACAAGAGGAGAGTCGGAAAGAACTCAAATACATGGAGGCTAAAGAGCATCCTACGAAAGAATGAATGGGTCAACCAGGAAATTAAAGAAGAATTTAAAAAGTTCATGGAAACCAATGAAAATGAAAACTCAACTGTCCAAAATCTTTGGGATACAGCCAAGGCAGTCCTGCGAGGAAAGTATATAGCAATACAAGCCTTTCTCAAGAAACAAGAAAGGTCTCAAATACACACCCAACCCTACACCTAAAGGAGCTGGAGAAAGAACGGCAAATAAAGCCTAAACCGAGCAGGAGAAGAGAAATCATGCAGTTCAGAGCAGAAATCAATGAAATAGAACCCAGAAGAACAGTAGAAGTGATCAACGGAACTAGGAGCTGGTACTTTGAAAGAATTCACAAGATTGATACACCCCTGTCCAGGCTGATCAAAAAGAAAAGAGAAATGACCCAAATCAACAAAATCATGAATGAAAGAGGAGAGATCACAAACAACACCAAAGAAATACAAACAAGTATAAGAACGTAATCTGAGCAACCCTAGGGCAGCAAATTCCATAACCTGGAAGAAATGGGTGCATTCCTAGAGATGTGTCAACTAACAAAACTGACCCAGGAAGAAATAGAAAACATGAACAGTCCTATAACCACGAAGGCAATTGAAGTAGTCATCAAAAACCTCCCAAGAAACCAAAGCCCAGGGCCAGATGGTTTCCCAGGGGAATTCTATCAGACATTTAAAGAAGAATTAATACCTATTCTCCTGAAACTGTTCCAAACAATAGAAATGGAAGGAAAACTTCCAAACTCATTTATGAGGCCACCATTACCTTGATTCCAAAACCAGACAAAGATCCCATCAAAAAGGAGAATTAGAGACCAATATCCTTGATGAACATCGATGCAAAAATTCTCACCAAAATACTAGCCAAGAGGACCCAACAGTACATGAAAAGGAGTATTCACCATGACCAAGTGGGATTTATCCCTGGGCTGCAAGGCTGGTTCAACATCCGCAAATCAGTCAACGTGATCAAATACATTAACAAAAGAAAGAACGAGAATCATATGATCCTCCCAAGAGATGCAGAAAAAGCATTGGACAAAGTACAGCACCCTTTCTGGATCAAAACTCTTCAGAGTATAGGGACAGCGGGTACATACCTCAATATCATAAAAGCCATCTACGAAAACGCTACAGCGAATATCATTCTCAATGGGGAAAAGCTGAGATCTTTTCCCCCAAAGTCAGCAACGCGGCAGGGATAGCCACTCTCACCACTGCTATTCAACATAGTATTAGAAGTCCTAGCCACAGCAATCAGACAACAAAAAGTAATCCAAGGCATCCAAATCGGCAGAGAGGAAGTCAAACTCTCACTCTTGGCAGATGATATGATACTTTATGTGGAAAACCCAAAAGACTCCACCCCAAAACTGCTAGAACTCACACAGCAATTCCGTCAAGTAGCAGGCTATAAAATCAATGCACAGGAATCAGTGGCATTCCTATACAACAACAACAAGACAGAAGAGAGACAAATCAAGGAGTCGATCCCATTCACAAATGCACCCAAAACCAGAAGAGACCTAGGAATATATTCATCCCAAGAGGCAAGGGATCTATACTCAGAAAACTACAAAATACGAAGGAAAGAAATTGAAGAAGACACAAAGAAATGGAAAAACGTTCCATGCTCATGGATTGGGAGAACCAACATTGTGAAGAGGTCAATGCTACCTAGAGCAATCTACACATGCAATGCAATCCCCATCAAAATACCATCCACTTTTTTCCACGAAATGGAACAAATAATCCTAAAATTTGAATGGAACCTGAAGAGACCCCGAGTAGCCAGAGGAATATTGAGAAAGAAAAGCAAAGCTGGCGGCATCACAATTCTGGACTTCCAGCTCTATGACAAAGCTGTCATCATCAAGACAGTATGGTACTGGCACAAAAACAGACACATGGATCCATGGAACAGAATCGAGAGCCCAGAAATGGACCCTCAACTCTATGGTCAACTTATCTTTGACAGAGCAGGAAGGAATGTCCAATGGCAAAAAGAGAGTCTCTTCAACAACTGGTGTTGGGAGAATTGGACAGCCCCATGCAGAAGAATGACACTGGACCATTTCCTGACACCACACACAGAAGTAGACGCCAAATGTTTGAAAGACCTCAATGTGAGACAGGAGTCCATCAAAATCCTAAAGGAGGACACAGGTAGCAAGCTCTTCGACCTCAGCCGCAGCAACTTCTTCCTAGAAACATCACCAAAGGCACGGGAAGCCAGGGCAAAAATGAACTATTGGGATTTCATCAAGATAAAAAGCTTTGGCACAGCAAAAGAAACAGTCCACAAAACCAAAAGACAACCGACAGAATGGGAGAAATTATTTGCAAATGACATATCAGATAAAGGGCTACTATCCAATATGTATAAAAACTTATCAAACTCAACACCCAAAGAACAAATAATCCAATCAAGAAATAGGCAGAAGACATGAACAGACATTTTTCCAAAGAAGACATCCAAATGGCCCACAGGCACATGAAAAAGTGCTCAACACGGCTCGGCATCAGGGAAATCCAAATCAAAACCTCAATGAGATACCACCTCACACCCGTCAGAATGGCTCAAATGAACAAGTCAGGGAACGACAGAGGTTGGCGGGGATGTGGAGAAAGGGGAACCCTCCTACACTGGTGGTGGGAATGCAAGCTGGTGCAACCCCTCTGGAAAAGTGTATGGAGGTTCCTCAAACAGTTATAATTAGAGCTACCATTCGATCCAGCAATTGCACTCCTGGGTATTTACCCCAAAGATACAAATGTAGGGACCCGAAGCGGTACGTGCACCCCATTGTTTATAGCAGCAATATCCACAATAGCCAAACGGTGGAAAGAGCCAAGATGTCCATCGACAGATGAATGGATAAAGAAGAGGTGGTATATATATACACAATGGACTATTACGCAGCCATCAAAAGGAATGAGGTGTTGCCATGGACAACGACGTGGATGGAACTGGAGGGTCCGACGATTAGTGAAATAAGTCAATCAGAGAAAGACATGTATCATATGACCTCACTGATATGAGGGATTCTTAATCTCAGGAACAGAGTGAGGCTTGCTGGAGTGGTCGGGGGGGGATGGGGTGGCTGGGTGATAGACTTTGGGGAGGGTATGAGCTACGGTGAGCGCTGTGAATTGTGTAAGACTGTTGAATCACAGATCTGTACTTCTGAAACAAATAACGCAACATATTTTAAGAATAAAGGAAAACAAGGAGACAGCAGGAGAGGAAGAATGAAGGGGAGTTAGTGAGAGGGGGAGACGGACCAGGAGAGATGATGGATTCTGAAAAAAAATCCGAGGTTTCTAGAGGGGAGGTGGGTCGGTGGACTGGTTTGACTGGTGATGGTTATTAAAGAGGGCACATTCTGCATGGAGCACTGTGTGTTAGGAACAAACAATGAATCATGGGACAGTACACCAAAACAAATGATGTAGTACATGGTGATTAACAAAGCAATAAAAAACAAAGACTGTAATAAGAGATGAAGAAGGACACTATATTCTCCTTAAAGGGTCTATCCAACAAGAAGATCTCACAATTGTAAATATCTATGCCCCGAACATGGGAGCATCCAATTATATAAGGCAATTAAGAAGAAAAGCAAAGAAACACATTGACCACCATACAATCATAGTGGGGGACTTTAACACCCCCCTGACTGAAATGGCCAGATCATCTAAGCAAAAGATCAACAAGGAAATAAAGACTTTAAATGACACACTGGACCAAATGGACTTCACAGACATATTCAGAACGTTCCATCCCAATGCAACGGAATACACTTTCTTCTCTAGTGCCCATGGAACATTCTCCAGAATGGATCACATCCTAGGTCACAAATCAGGTCTCAACCGGTACCCAAAGATTGGGATCATTCCCTGCACATTTTCAGACCACAATGCTTTGAAACTAGAACTCAATCACAAGAGGAAAGGGGGAAAGAACTCAAATACATGGAGGCTAAAGAGCATCCTACGAAAGAATGAAA
Source organism: Eumetopias jubatus (assembly GCF_037043125.1). Classification (NCBI taxonomy): domain Eukaryota; kingdom Metazoa; phylum Chordata; class Mammalia; order Carnivora; family Otariidae; genus Eumetopias; species Eumetopias jubatus. The sequence goes on along the minus strand of NW_028274923.1, from coordinate 534,413 downwards.
GGGTCAACCAGGAAATTAAAGAAGAATTTAAAAAGTTCATGGAAACCAATGAAAATGAAAACTCAACTGTCCAAAATCTTTGGGATACAGCCAAGGCAGTCCTGCGAGGAAAGTATATAGCAATACAAGCCTTTCTCAAGAAACAAGAAAGGTCTCAAATACACACCCAACCCTACACCTAAAGGAGCTGGAGAAAGAACGGCAAATAAAGCCTAAACCGAGCAGGAGAAGAGAAATCATGCAGTTCAGAGCAGAAATCAGTGAAATAGAACCCAGAAGAACAGTAGAAGTGATCAACGGAACTAGGAGCTGGTACTTTGAAAGAATTCACAAGATTGATACACCCCTGTCCAGGCTGATCAAAAAGAAAAGAGAAATGACCCAAATCAACAAAATCATGAATGAAAGAGGAGAGATCACAAACAACACCAAAGAAATACAAACAAGTATAAGAACGTAATCTGAGCAACCCTAGGGCAGCAAATTCCATAACCTGGAAGAAATGGGTGCATTCCTAGAGATGTGTCAACTAACAAAACTGACCCAGGAAGAAATAGAAAACATGAACAGTCCTATAACCACGAAGGCAATTGAAGTAGTCATCAAAAACCTCCCAAGAAACCAAAGCCCAGGGCCAGATGGTTTCCCAGGGGAATTCTATCAGACATTTAAAGAAGAATTAATACCTATTCTCCTGAAACTGTTCCAAACAATAGAAATGGAAGGAAAACTTCCAAACTCATTTATGAGGCCACCATTACCTTGATTCCAAAACCAGACAAAGATCCCATCAAAAAGGAGAATTAGAGACCAATATCCTTGATGAACATCGATGCAAAAATTCTCACCAAAATACTAGCCAAGAGGACCCAACAGTACATGAAAAGGAGTATTCACCATGACCAAGTGGGATTTATCCCTGGGCTGCAAGGCTGGTTCAACATCCGCAAATCAGTCAACGTGATCAAATACATTAACAAAAGAAAGAACGAGAATCATATGATCCTCCCAAGAGATGCAGAAAAAGCATTGGACAAAGTACAGCACCCTTTCTGGATCAAAACTCTTCAGAGTATAGGGACAGCGGGTACATACCTCAATATCATAAAAGCCATCTACGAAAACGCTACAGCGAATATCATTCTCAATGGGGAAAAGCTGAGATCTTTTCCCCCAAAGTCAGCAACGCGGCAGGGATAGCCACTCTCACCACTGCTATTCAACATAGTATTAGAAGTCCTAGCCACAGCAATCAGACAACAAAAAGTAATCCAAGGCATCCAAATCGGCAGAGAGGAAGTCAAACTCTCACTCTTGGCAGATGATATGATACTTTATGTGGAAAACCCAAAAGACTCCACCCCAAAACTGCTAGAACTCACACAGCAATTCCGTCAAGTAGCAGGCTATAAAATCAATGCACAGGAATCAGTGGCATTCCTATACAACAACAACAAGACAGAAGAGAGACAAATCAAGGAGTCGATCCCATGCACAACTGCACCCAAAACCAGAAGAGACCTAGGAATATATTCATCCCAAGAGGCAAGGGATCTGTACTCAGAAAACTACAAAATACGAAGGAAAGAAATTGAAGAAGACACAAAGAAACGGAAAAACGTTCCATGCTCATGGATTGGGAGAACCAACATTGTGAAGAGGTCAATGCTACCTAGAGCAATCTACACATGCAATGCAATCCCCATCAAAATACCATCCACTTTTTTCCACGAAATGGAACAAATAATCCTAAAATTTGAATGGAACCTGAAGAGACCCCGAGTAGCCAGAGGAATATTGAGAAAGAAAAGCAAAGCTGGCGGCATCACAATTCTGGACTTCCAGCTCTATGACAAAGCTGTCATCATCAAGACAGTATGGTACTGGCACAAAAACAGACACATGGATCCATGGAACAGAATCGAGAGCCCAGAAATGGACCCTCAACTCTATGGTCAACTTATCTTTGACAGAGCAGGAAGGAATGTCCAATGGCAAAAAGAGAGTCTCTTCAACAACTGGTGTTGGGAGAATTGGACAGCCCCATGCAGAAGAATGACACTGGACCATTTCCTGACACCACACACAGAAGTAGACGCCAAATGTTTGAAAGACCTCAATGTGAGACAGGAGTCCATCAAAATCCTAAAGGAGGACACAGGTAGCAAGCTCTTCGACCTCAGCCGCAGCAACTTCTTCCTAGAAACATCACCAAAGGCACGGGAAGCCAGGGCAAAAATGAACTATTGGGATTTCATCAAGATAAAAAGCTTTGGCACAGCAAAAGAAACAGTCCACAAAACCAAAAGACAACCGACAGAATGGGAGAAATTATTTGCAAATGACATATCAGATAAAGGGCTACTATCCAATATGTATAAAAACTTATCAAACTCAACACCCAAAGAACAAATAATCCAATCAAGAAATAGGCAGAAGACATGAACAGACATTTTTCCAAAGAAGACATCCAAATGGCCCACAGGCACATGAAAAAGTGCTCAACACGGCTCGGCATCAGGGAAATCCAAATCAAAACCTCAATGAGATACCACCTCACACCCGTCAGAATGGCTCAAATGAACAAGTCAGGGAACGACAGAGGTTGGCGGGGATGTGGAGAAAGGGGAACCCTCCTACACTGGTGGTGGGAATGCAAGCTGGTGCAACCCCTCTGGAAAAGTGTATGGAGGTTCCTCAAACAGTTATAATTAGAGCTACCATTCGATCCAGCAATTGCACTCCTGGGTATTTACCCCAAAGATACAAATGTAGGGACCCGAAGCGGTACGTGCACCCCATTGTTTATAGCAGCAATATCCACAATAGCCAAACGGTGGAAAGAGCCAAGATGTCCATCGACAGATGAATGGATAAAGAAGAGGTGGTATATATATACACAATGGACTATTACGCAGCCATCAAAAGGAATGAGGTGTTGCCATGGACAACGACGTGGATGGAACTGGAGGGTCCGACGATTAGTGAAATAAGTCAATCAGAGAAAGACATGTATCATATGACCTCACTGATATGAGGGATTCTTAATCTCAGGAACAGAGTGAGGCTTGCTGGAGTGGTCGGGGGGGGGATGGGGTGGCTGGGTGATAGACTTTGGGGAGGGTATGAGCTACGGTGAGCGCTGTGAATTGTGTAAGACTGTTGAATCACAGATCTGTACTTCTGAAACAAATAACGCAACATATTTTAAGAATAAAGGAAAACAAGGAGACAGCAGGAGAGGAAGAATGAAGGGGAGTTAGTGAGAGGGGGAGACGGACCAGGAGAGATGATGGATTCTGAAAAAAAATCCGAGGTTTCTAGAGGGGAGGTGGGTCGGTGGATTGGTTTGACTGGTGATGGTTATTAAAGAGGGCACATTCTGCATGGAGCACTGTGTGTTAGGAACAAACAATGAATCATGGGACAGTACACCAAAACAAATGATGTAGTACATGGTGATTAACAAAGCAATAAAAAACAAAGACTGTAATAAGAGATGAAGAAGGACACTATATCCTCCTTAAAGGGTCTATCCAACAAGAAGATCTCACAATTGTAAATATCTATGCCCCGAACATGGGAGCATCCAATTATATAAGGCAATTAAGAAGAAAAGCAAAGAAACACATTGACCACCATACAATCATAGTGGGGGACTTTAACACCCCCCTGACTGAAATGGCCAGATCATCTAAGCAAAAGATCAACAAGGAAATAAAGACTTTAAATGACACACTGGACCAAATGGACTTCACAGACATATTCAGAACGTTCCATCCCAATGCAACGGAATACACTTTCTTCTCTAGTGCCCATGGAACATTCTCCAGAATGGATCACATCCTAGGTCACAAATCAGGTCTCAACCGGTACCCAAAGATTGGGATCATTCCCTGCACATTTTCAGACCACAATGCTTTGAAACTAGAATTCAATCACAAGAGGAAAGTGGGAAAGAACTCAAATACATGGAGGCTAAAGAGCATCCTACGAAAGAATGAATGGGTCAACCAGGAAATTAAAGAAGAATTTAAAAAGTTCATGGAAACCAATGAAAATGAAAACTCAACTGTCCAAAATCTTTGGGATACAGCCAAGGCAGTCCTGCGAGGAAAGTATATAGCAATACAAGCCTTTCTCAAGAAACAAGAAAGGTCTCAAATACACACCCAACCCTACACCTAAAGGAGCTGGAGAAAGAACGGCAAATAAAGCCTAAACCCAGCAGGAGAAGAGAAATCATGCAGTTCAGAGCAGAAATCAATGAAATAGAACCCAGAAGAACAGTAGAAGTGATCAACGGAACTAGGAGCTGGTACTTTGAAAGAATTCACAAGATTGATACACCCCTGTCCAGGCTGATCAAAAAGAAAAGAGAAATGACCCAAATCAACAAAATCATGAATGAAAGAGGAGAGATCACAAACAACACCAAAGAAATACAAACAATTATAAGAACGTAATCTGAGCAACCCTAGGGCAGCAAATTCCATAACCTGGAAGAAATGGGTGCATTCCTAGAGATGTGTCAACTAACAAAACTGACCCAGGAAGAAATAGAAAACATGAACAGTCCTATAACCACGAAGGCAATTGAAGTAGTCATCAAAAACCTCCCAAGAAACCAAAGCCCAGGGCCAGATGGTTTCCCAGGGGAATTCTATCAGACATTTAAAGAAGAATTAATACCTATTCTCCTGAAACTGTTCCAAACAATAGAAATGGAAGGAAAACTTCCAAACTCATTTATGAGGCCACCATTACCTTGATTCCAAAACCAGACAAAGATCCCATCAAAAAGGAGAATTAGAGACCAATATCCTTGATGAACATCGTTGCAAAAATTCTCACCAAAATACTAGCCAAGAGGACCCAACAGTACATGAAAAGGAGTATTCACCATGACCAAGTGGGATTTATCCCTGGGCTGCAAGGCTGGTTCAACATCCGCAAATCAGTCAACGTGATCAAATACATTAACAAAAGAAAGAACGAGAATCATATGATCCTCCCAAGAGATGCAGAAAAAGCATTGGACAAAGTACAGCACCCTTTCTGGATCAAAACTCTTCAGAGTATAGGGACAGCGGGTACATACCTCAATATCATAAAAGCCATCTACGAAAACGCTACAGCGAATATCATTCTCAATGGGGAAAAGCTGAGATCTTTTCCCCCAAAGTCAGCAACGCGGCAGGGATAGCCACTCTCACCACTGCTATTCAACATAGTATTAGAAGTCCTAGCCACAGCAATCAGACAACAAAAAGTAATCCAAGGCATCCAAATCGGCAGAGAGGAAGTCAAACTCTCACTCTTGGCAGATGATATGATACTTTATGTGGAAAACCCAAAAGACTCCACCCCAAAACTGCTAGAACTCACACAGCAATTCCGTCAAGTAGCAGGCTATAAAATCAATGCACAGGAATCAGTGGCATTCCTATACACCAACAACAAGACAGAAGAGAGACAAATCAAGGAGTCGATCCCATTCACAACTGCACCCAAAACCAGAAGAGACCTAGGAATATATTCATCCCAAGAGGCAAAGGATCTGTACTCAGAAAACTACAAAATACGCAGGAAAGAAATTGAAGAAGACACAAAGAAACGGAAAAACGTTCCATGCTCATGGATTGGGAGAACCAACATTGTGAAGAGGTCAATGCTACCTAGAGCAATCTACACATGCAATGCAATCCCCATCAAAATACCATCCACTTTTTTCCACGAAATGGAACAAATAATCCTAAAATTTGAATGGAACCTGAAGAGACCCCGAGTAGCCAGAGGAATATTGAGAAAGAAAAGCAAAGCTGGCGGCATCACAATTCTGGACTTCCAGCTCTATGACAAAGCTGTCATCATCAAGACAGTATGGTACTGGCACAAAAACAGACACATGGATCCATGGAACAGAATCGAGAGCCCAGAAATGGACCCTCAACTCTATGGTCAACTTATCTTTGACAGAGCAGGAAGGAATGTCCAATGGCAAAAAGAGAGTCTCTTCAACAACTGGTGTTGGGAGAATTGGACAGCCCCATGCAGAAGAATGACACTGGACCATTTCCTGACACCACACACAGAAGTAGACGCCAAATGGTTGAAAGACCTCAATGTGAGACAGGAGTCCATCAAAATCCTAAAGGAGAACACAGGTAGCAAGCTCTTCGACCTCAGCCGCAGCAACTTCTTCCTAGAAACATCACCAAAGGCACGGGAAGCCAGGGCAAAAATGAACTATTGGGATTTCATCAAGATAAAAAGCTTTGGCACAGCAAAAGAAACAGTCCACAAAACCAAAAGACAACCGACAGAATGGGAGAAATTATTTGCAAATGACATATCAGATAAAGGGCTACTATCCAATATGTATAAAAACTTATCAAACTCAACACCCAAAGAACAAATAATCCAATCAAGAAATAGGCAGAAGACATGAACAGACATTTTTCCAAAGAAGACATCCAAATGGCCCACAGGCACATGAAAAAGTGCTCAACACGGCTCGGCATCAGGGAAATCCAAATCAAAACCTCAATGAGATACCACCTCACACCCGTCAGAATGGCTCAAATGAACAAGTCAGGGAACGACAGAGGTTGGCGGGGATGTGGAGAAAGGGGAACCCGCCGACACTGGTGGTGGGAATGCAAGCTGGTGCAACCCCTCTGGAAAAGTGTATGGAGGTTCCTCAAACAGTTATAATTAGAGCTACCATTCGATCCAGCAATTGCACTCCTGGGTATTTACCCCAAAGATACAAATGTAGGGACCCGAAGCGGTACGTGCACCCCATTGTTTATAGCAGCAATATCCACAATAGCCAAACGGTGGAAAGAGCCAAGATGTCCATCGACAGATGAATGGATAAAGAAGAGGTGGTATATCTATACACAATGGACTATTACGCAGCCATCAAAAGGAATGAGGTGTTGCCATGGACAACGACGTGGATGGAACTGGAGGGTCCGACGATTAGTGAGATAAGTCAATCAGAGAAAGACATGTATCATATGACCTCACTGATATGAGGGATTCTTAATCTCAGGAACAGAGTGAGGCTTGCCGGAGTGGTCGGGGGGGGGATGGGGTGGCTGGGTGATAGACTTTGGGGAGGGTATGAGCTACGGTGAGCGCTGTGAATTGTGTAAGACTGTTGAATCACAGATCTGTACTTCTGAAACAAATAACGCAACATATTTTAAGAATAAAGGAAAACAAGGAGACAGCAGGAGAGGAAGAATGAAGGGGAGTTAGTGAGAGGGGGAGACGGACCAGGAGAGATGATGGATTCTGAAAAAAAATCCGAGGTTTCTAGAGGGGAGGTGGGTCGGTGGATTGGTTTGACTGGTGATGGTTATTAAAGAGGGCACATTCTGCATGGAGCACTGTGTGTTAGGAACAAACAATGAATCATGGGACAGTACACCAAAACAAATGATGTAGTACATGGTGATTAACAAAGCAATAAAAAACAAAGACTGTAATAAGAGATGAAGAAGGACACTATATCCTCCTTAAAGGGTCTATCCAACAAGAAGATCTCACAATTGTAAATATCTATGCCCCGAACATGGGAGCATCCAATTATATAAGGCAATTAAGAAGAAAAGCAAAGAAACACATTGACCACCATACAATCATAGTGGGGGACTTTAACACCCCCCTGACTGAAATGGCCAGATCATCTAAGCAAAAGATCAACAAGGAAATAAAGACTTTAAATGACACACTGGACCAAATGGACTTCACAGACATATTCAGAACGTTCCATCCCAATGCAACGGAATACACTTTCTTCTCTAGTGCCCATGGAACATTCTCCAGAATGGATCACATCCTAGGTCACAAATCAGGTCTCAACCGGTACCCAAAGATTGGGATCATTCCCTGCACATTTTCAGACCACAATGCTTTGAAACTAGAATTCAATCACAAGAGGAAAGTGGGAAAGAACTCAAAAACATGGAGGCTAAAGAGCATCCTACGAAAGAATGAATGGGTCAACCAGGAAATTAAAGAAGAATTTAAAAAGTTCATGGAAACCAATGAAAATGAAAACTCAACTGTCCAAAATCTTTGGGATACAGCCAAGGCAGTCCTGCGAGGAAAGTATATAGCAATACAAGCCTTTCTCAAGAAACAAGAAAGGTCTCAAATACACACCCAACCCTACACCTAAAGGAGCTGGAGAAAGAACGGCAAATAAAGCCTAAACCCAGCAGGAGAAGAGAAATCATGCAGTTCAGAGCAGAAATCAATGAAATAGAACCCAGAAGAACAGTAGAAGTGATCAACGGAACTAGGAGCTGGTACTTTGAAAGAATTCACAAGATTGATACACCCCTGTCCAGGCTGATCAAAAAGAAAAGAGAAATGACCCAAATCAACAAAATCATGAATGAAAGAGGAGAGATCACAAACAACACCAAAGAAATACAAACAATTATAAGAACGTAATCTGAGCAACCCTAGGGCAGCAAATTCCATAACCTGGAAGAAATGGGTGCATTCCTAGAGATGTGTCAACTAACAAAACTGACCCAGGAAGAAATAGAAAACATGAACAGTCCTATAACCACGAAGGCAATTGAAGTAGTCATCAAAAACCTCCCAAGAAACCAAAGCCCAGGGCCAGATGGTTTCCCAGGGGAATTCTATCAGACATTTAAAGAAGAATTAATACCTATTCTCCTGAAACTGTTCCAAACAATAGAAATGGAAGGAAAACTTCCAAACTCATTTATGAGGCCACCATTACCTTGATTCCAAAACCAGACAAAGATCCCATCAAAAAGGAGAATTAGAGACCAATATCCTTGATGAACATCGATGCAAAAATTCTCACCAAAATACTAGCCAAGAGGACCCAACAGTACATGAAAAGGAGTATTCACCATGACCAAGTGGGATTTATCCCTGGGCTGCAAGGCTGGTTCAACATCCGCAAATCAGTCAACGTGATCAAATACATTAACAAAAGAAAGAACGAGAATCATATGATCCTCCCAAGAGATGCAGAAAAAGCATTGGACAAAGTACAGCACCCTTTCTGGATCAAAACTCTTCAGAGTATAGGGACAGCGGGTACATACCTCAATATCATAAAAGCCATCTACGAAAACGCTACAGCGAATATCATTCTCAATGGGGAAAAGCTGAGATCTTTTCCCCCAAAGTCAGCAACGCGGCAGGGATAGCCACTCTCACCACTGCTATTCAACATAGTATTAGAAGTCCTAGCCACAGCAATCAGACAACAAAAAGTAATCCAAGGCATCCAAATCGGCAGAGAGGAAGTCAAACTCTCACTCTTGGCAGATGATATGATACTTTATGTGGAAAACCCAAAAGACTCCACCCCAAAACTGCTAGAACTCACACAGCAATTCCGTCAAGTAGCAGGCTATAAAATCAATGCACAGGAATCAGTGGCATTCCTATACACCAACAACAAGACAGAAGAGAGACAAATTAAGGAGTCGATCCCATTCACAACTGCACCCAAAACCAGAAGAGACCTAGGAATATATTCATCCCAAGAGGCAAAGGATCTGTACTCAGAAAACTACAAAATACGCAGGAAAGAAATTGAAGAAGACACAAAGAAACGGAAAAACGTTCCATGCTCATGGATTGGGAGAACCAACATTGTGAAGAGGTCAATGCTACCTAGAGCAATCTACACATGCAATGCAATCCCCATCAAAATACCATCCACTTTTTTCCACGAAATGGAACAAATAATCCTAAAATTTGAATGGAACCTGAAGAGACCCCGAGTAGCCAGAGGAATATTGAGAAAGAAAAGCAAAGCTGGCGGCATCACAATTCTGGACTTCCAGCTCTATGACAAAGCTGTCATCATCAAGACAGTATGGTACTGGCACAAAAACAGACACATGGATCCATGGAACAGAATCGAGAGCCCAGAAATGGACCCTCAACTCTATGGTCAACTTATCTTTGACAGAGCAGGAAGGAATGTCCAATGGCAAAAAGAGAGTCTCTTCAACAACTGGTGTTGGGAGAATTGGACAGCCCCATGCAGAAGAATGACACTGGACCATTTCCTGACACCACACACAGAAGTAGACGCCAAATGTTTGAAAGACCTCAATGTGAGACAGGAGTCCATCAAAATCCTAAAGGAGAACACAGGTAGCAAGCTCTTCGACCTCAGCCGCAGCAACTTCTTCCTAGAAACATCACCAAAGGCACGGGAAGCCAGGGCAAAAATGAACTATTGGGATTTCATCAAGATAAAAAGCTTTGGCACAGCAAAAGAAACAGTCCACAAAACCAAAAGACAACCGACAGAATGGGAGAAATTATTTGCAAATGACATATCAGATAAAGGGCTACTATCCAATATGTATAAAAACTTATCAAACTCAACACCCAAAGAACAAATAATCCAATCAAGAAATAGGCAGAAGACATGAACAGACATTTTTCCAAAGAAGACATCCAAATGGCCCACAGGCACATGAAAAAGTGCTCAACACGGCTAGGCATCAGGGAAATCCAAATCAAAACCTCAATGAGATACCACCTCACACCCGTCAGAATGGCTCAAATGAACAAGTCAGGGAACGACAGAGGTTGGCGGGGATGTGGAGAAAGGGGAACCCGCCGACACTGGTGGTGGGAATGCAAGCTGGTGCAACCCCTCTGGAAAAGTGTATGGAGGTTCCTCAAACAGATATAATTAGAGCTACCATTCGATCCAGCAATTGCACTCCTGGGTATTTACCCCAAAGATACAAATGTAGGGACCCGAAGCGGTACGTGCACCCCATTGTTTATAGCAGCAATATCCACAATAGCCAAACGGTGGAAAGAGCCAATATGTCCATCGACAGATGATTGGATAAAGAAGAGGTGGTATATATATACACAATGGACTATTACGCAGCCATCAAAAGGAATGAGGTGTTGCCATGGACAACGACGTGGATGGAACTGGAGGGTCCGACGATTAGTGAAATAAGTCAATCAGAGAAAGACATGTATCATATGACCTCACTGATATGAGGGATTCTTAATCTCAGGAACAGAGTGAGGCTTGCCGGAGTGATCGGGGGGGGGGGGATGGGGTGGCTGGGTGATAGACTTTGGGGAGGGTATGAGCTACGGTGAGCGCTGTGAATTGTGTAAGACTGTTGAATCACAGATCTGTACTTCTGAAACAAATAACGCAACATATTTTAAGAATAAAGGAAAACAAGGAGACAGCAGGAGAGGAAGAATGAAGGGGAGTTAGTGAGAGGGGGAGACGGACCAGGAGAGATGATGGATTCTGAAAAAAAATCCGAGGTTTCTAGAGGGGAGGTGGGTCGGTGGATTGGTTTGACTGGTGATGGTTATTAAAGAGGGCACATTCTGCATGGAGCACTGTGTGTTAGGAACAAACAATGAATCATGGGACAGTACACCAAAACAAATGATGTAGTACATGGTGATTAACAAAGCAATAAAAAACAAAGACTGTAATAAGAGATGAAGAAGGACACTATATCCTCCTTAAAGGGTCTATCCAACAAGAAGATCTCACAATTGTAAATATCTATGCCCCGAACATGGGAGCATCCAATTATATAAGGCAATTAAGAAGAAAAGCAAAGAAACACATTGACCACCATACAATCATAGTGGGGGACTTTAACACCCCCCTGACTGAAATGGCCAGATCATCTAAGCAAAAGATCAACAAGGAAATAAAGACTTTAAATGACACACTGGACCAAATGGACTTCACAGACATATTCAGAACGTTCCATCCCAATGCAACGGAATACACATTCTTCTCTAGTGCCCATGGAACATTCTCCAGAATGGATCACATCCTAGGTCACAAATCAGGTCTCAACCGGTACCCAAAGATTGGGATCATTCCCTGCACATTTTCAGACCACAATGTTTTGAAACTAGAACTCAATCACAAGAGGAGAGTCGGAAAGAACTCAAAAACATGGAGGCTAAAGAGCATCCTACGAAAGAATGAATGGGTCAACCAGGAAATTAAAGAAGAATTTAAAAAGTTCATGGAAACCAATGAAAATGAAAACTCAACTGTCCAAAATCTTTGGGATACAGCCAAGGCAGTCCTGCGAGGAAAGTATATAGCAATACAAGCCTTTCTCAAGAAACAAGAAAGGTCTCAAATACACACCCAACCCTACACCTAAAGGAGCTGGAGAAAGAACGGCAAATAAAGCCTAAACCGAGCAGGAGAAGAGAAATCATGCAGTTCAGAGCAGAAATCAATGAAATAGAACCCAGAAGAACAGTAGAAGTGATCAACGGAACTAGGAGCTGGTACTTTGAAAGAATTCACAAGATTGATACACCCCTGTCCAGGCTGATCAAAAAGAAAAGAGAAATGACCCAAATCAACAAAATCATGAATGAAAGAGGAGAGATCACAAACAACACCAAAGAAATACAAACAATTATAAGAACGTAATCTGAGCAACCCTAGGGCAGCAAATTCCATAACCTGGAAGAAATGGGTGCATTCCTAGAGATGTGTCAACTAACAAAACTGACCCAGGAAGAAATAGAAAACATGAACAGTCCTATAACCACGAAGGCAATTGAAGTAGTCATCAAAAACCTCCCAAGAAACCAAAGCCCAGGGCCAGATGGTTTCCCAGGGGAATTCTATCAGACATTTAAAGAAGAATTAATACCTATTCTCCTGAAACTGTTCCAAACAATAGAAATGGAAGGAAAACTTCCAAACTCATTTATGAGGCCACCATTACCTTGATTCCAAAACCAGACAAAGATCCCATCAAAAAGGAGAATTAGAGACCAATATCCTTGATGAACATCGATGCAAAAATTCTCACCAAAATACTAGCCAAGAGGACCCAACAGTACATGAAAAGGAGTATTCACCATGACCAAGTGGGATTTATCCCTGGGCTGCAAGGCTGGTTCAACATCCGCAAATCAGTCAACGTGATCAAATACATTAACAAAAGAAAGAACGAGAATCATATGATCCTCCCAAGAGATGCAGAAAAAGCATTGGACAAAGTACAGCACCCTTTCTGGATCAAAACTCTTCAGAGTATAGGGACAGCGGGTACATACCTCAATATCATAAAAGCCATCTACGAAAACGCTACAGCGAATATCATTCTCAATGGGGAAAAGCTGAGATCTTTTCCCCCAAAGTCAGCAACGCGGCAGGGATAGCCACTCTCACCACTGCTATTCAACATAGTATTAGAAGTCCTAGCCACAGCAATCAGACAACAAAAAGTAATCCAAGGCATCCAAATCGGCAGAGAGGAAGTCAAACTCTCACTCTTGGCAGATGATATGATACTTTATGTGGAAAACCCAAAAGACTCCACCCCAAAACTGCTAGAACTCACACAGCAATTCCGTCAAGTAGCAGGCTATAAAATCAATGCACAGGAATCAGTGGCATTCCTATACAACAACAACAAGACAGAAGAGAGACAAATCAAGGAGTCGATCCCATTCACAACTGCACCCAAAACCAGAAGAGACCTAGGAATATATTCATCCCAAGAGGCAAGGGATCTGTACTCAGAAAACTACAAAATACGAAGGAAAGAAATTGAAGAAGACACAAAGAAACGGAAAAACGTTCCATGCTCATGGATTGGGAGAACCAACATTGTGAAGAGGTCAATGCTACCTAGAGCAATCTACACATGCAATGCAATCCCCATCAAAATACCATCCACTTTTTTCCACGAAATGGAACAAATAATCCTAAAATTTGAATGGAACCTGAAGAGACCCCGAGTAGCCAGAGGAATATTGAGAAAGAAAAGCAAAGCTGGCGGCATCACAATTCTGGACTTCCAGCTCTATGACAAAGCTGTCATCATCAAGACAGTATGGTACTGGCACAAAAACAGACACATGGATCCATGGAACAGAATCGAGAGCCCAGAAATGGACCCTCAACTCTATGGTCAACTTATCTTTGACAGAGCAGGAAGGAATGTCCAATGGCAAAAAGAGAGTCTCTTCAACAACTGGTGTTGGGAGAATTGGACAGCCCCATGCAGAAGAATGACACTGGACCATTTCCTGACACCACACACAGAAGTAGACGCCAAATGTTTGAAAGACCTCAATGTGAGACAGGAGTCCATCAAAATCCTAAAGGAGGACACAGGTAGCAAGCTCTTCGACCTCAGCCGCAGCAACTTCTTCCTAGAAACATCACCAAAGGCACGGGAAGCCAGGGCAAAAATGAACTATTGGGATTTCATCAAGATAAAAAGCTTTGGCACAGCAAAAGAAACAGTCCACAAAACCAAAAGACAACCGACAGAATGGGAGAAATTATTTGCAAATGACATATCAGATAAAGGGCTACTATCCAATATGTATAAAAACTTATCAAACTCAACACCCAAAGAACAAATAATCCAATCAAGAAATAGGCAGAAGACATGAACAGACATTTTTCCAAAGAAGACATCCAAATGGCCCACAGGCACATGAAAAAGTGCTCAACACGGCTCGGCATCAGGGAAATCCAAATCAAAACCTCAATGAGATACCACCTCACACCCGTCAGAATGGCTCAAATGAACAAGTCAGGGAACGACAGAGGTTGGCGGGGATGTGGAGAAAGGGGAACCCTCCTACACTGGTGGTGGGAATGCAAGCTGGTGCAACCCCTCTGGAAAAGTGTATGGAGGTTCCTCAAACAGTTATAATTAGAGCTACCATTCGATCCAGCAATTGCACTCCTGGGTATTTACCCCAAAGATACAAATGTAGGGACCCGAAGCGGTACGTGCACCCCATTGTTTATAGCAGCAATATCCACAATAGCCAAACGGTGGAAAGAGCCAAGATGTCCATCGACAGATGAATGGATAAAGAAGAGGTGGTATATATATACACAATGGACTATTACGCAGCCATCAAAAGGAATGAGGTGTTGCCATGGACAACGACGTGGATGGAACTGGAGGGTCCGACGATTAGTGAAATAAGTCAATCAGAGAAAGACATGTATCATATGACCTCACTGATATGAGGGATTCTTAATCTCAGGAACAGAGTGAGGCTTGCTGGAGTGGTCGGGGGGGGGATGGGGTGGCTGGGTGATAGACTTTGGGGAGGGTATGAGCTACGGTGAGCGCTGTGAATTGTGTAAGACTGTTGAATCACAGATCTGTACTTCTGAAACAAATAACGCAACATATTTTAAGAATAAAGGAAAACAAGGAGACAGCAGGAGAGGAAGAATGAAGGGGAGTTAGTGAGAGGGGGAGACGGACCAGGAGAGATGATGGATTCTGAAAAAAAATCCGAGGTTTCTAGAGGGGAGGTGGGTCGGTGGATTGGTTTGACTGGTGATGGTTATTAAAGAGGGCACATTCTGCATGGAGCACTGTGTGTTAGGAACAAACAATGAATCATGGGACAGTACACCAAAACAAATGATGTAGTACATGGTGATTAACAAAGCAATAAAAAACAAAGACTGTAATAAGAGATGAAGAAGGACACTATATCCTACTTAAAGGGTCTATCCAACAAGAAGATCTCACAATTGTAAATATCTATGCCCCGAACATGGGAGCATCCAATTATATAAGGCAATTAAGAAGAAAAGCAAAGAAACACATTGACCACCATACAATCATAGTGGGGGACTTTAACACCCCCCTGACTGAAATGGCCAGATCATCTAAGCAAAAGATCAACAAGGAAATAAAGACTTTAAATGACACACTGGACCAAATGGACTTCACAGACATATTCAGAACGTTCCATCCCAATGCAACGGAATACACTTTCTTCTCTAGTGCCCATGGAACATTCTCCAGAATGGATCACATCCTAGGTCACAAATCAGGTCTCAACCGGTACCCAAAGATTGGGATCATTCCCTGCACATTTTCAGACCACAATGCTTTGAAACTAGAATTCAATCACAAGAGGAAAGTGGGAAAGAACTCAAATACATGGAGGCTAAAGAGCATCCTACGAAAGAATGAATGGGTCAACCAGGAAATTAAAGAAGAATTTAAAAAGTTCATGGAAACCAATGAAAATGAAAACTCAACTGTCCAAAATCTTTGGGATACAGCCAAGGCAGTCCTGCGAGGAAAGTATATAGCAATACAAGCCTTTCTCAAGAAACAAGAAAGGTCTCAAATACACACCCAACCCTACACCTAAAGGAGCTGGAGAAAGAACGGCAAATAAAGCCTAAACCCAGCAGGAGAAGAGAAATCATGCAGTTCAGAGCAGAAATCAATGAAATAGAACCCAGAAGAACAGTAGAAGTGATCAACGGAACTAGGAGCTGGTACTTTGAAAGAATTCACAAGATTGATACACCCCTGTCCAGGCTGATCAAAAAGAAAAGAGAAATGACCCAAATCAACAAAATCATGAATGAAAGAGGAGAGATCACAAACAACACCAAAGAAATACAAACAATTATAAGAACGTAATCTGAGCAACCCTAGGGCAGCAAATTCCATAACCTGGAAGAAATGGGTGCATTCCTAGAGATGTGTCAACTAACAAAACTGACCCAGGAAGAAATAGAAAACATGAACAGTCCTATAACCACGAAGGCAATTGAAGTAGTCATCAAAAACCTCCCAAGAAACCAAAGCCCAGGGCCAGATGGTTTCCCAGGGGAATTCTATCAGACATTTAAAGAAGAATTAATACCTATTCTCCTGAAACTGTTCCAAACAATAGAAATGGAAGGAAAACTTCCAAACTCATTTATGAGGCCACCATTACCTTGATTCCAAAACCAGACAAAGATCCCATCAAAAAGGAGAATTAGAGACCAATATCCTTGATGAACATCGTTGCAAAAATTCTCACCAAAATACTAGCCAAGAGGACCCAACAGTACATGAAAAGGAGTATTCACCATGACCAAGTGGGATTTATCCCTGGGCTGCAAGGCTGGTTCAACATCCGCAAATCAGTCAACGTGATCAAATACATTAACAAAAGAAAGAACGAGAATCATATGATCCTCCCAAGAGATGCAGAAAAAGCATTGGACAAAGTACAGCACCCTTTCTGGATCAAAACTCTTCAGAGTATAGGGACAGCGGGTACATACCTCAATATCATAAAAGCCATCTACGAAAACGCTACAGCGCATATCATTCTCAATGGGGAAAAGCTGAGATCTTTTCCCCCAAAGTCAGCAACGCGGCAGGGATAGCCACTCTCACCACTGCTATTCAACATAGTATTAGAAGTCCTAGCCACAGCAATCAGACAACAAAAAGTAATCCAAGGCATCCAAATCGGCAGAGAGGAAGTCAAACTCTCACTCTTGGCAGATGATATGATACTTTATGTGGAAAACCCAAAAGACTCCACCCCAAAACTGCTAGAACTCACACAGCAATTCCGTCAAGTAGCAGGCTATAAAATCAATGCACAGGAATCAGTGGCATTCCTATACACCAACAACAAGACAGAAGAGAGACAAATCAAGGAGTCGATCCCATTCACAACTGCACCCAAAACCAGAAGAGACCTAGGAATATATTCATCCCAAGAGGCAAAGGATCTGTACTCAGAAAACTACAAAATACGCAGGAAAGAAATTGAAGAAGACACAAAGAAACGGAAAAACGTTCCATGCTCATGGATTGGGAGAACCAACATTGTGAAGAGGTCAATGCTACCTAGAGCAATCTACACATGCAATGCAATCCCCATCAAAATACCATCCACTTTTTTCCACGAAATGGAACAAATAATCCTAAAATTTGAATGGAACCTGAAGAGACCCCGAGTAGCCAGAGGAATATTGAGAAAGAAAAACAAAGCTGGCGGCATCACAATTCTGGACTTCCAGCTCTATGACAAAGCTGTCATCATCAAGACAGTATGGTACTGGCACAAAAACAGACACATGGATCCATGGAACAGAATCGAGAGCCCAGAAATGGACCCTCAACTCTATGGTCAACTTATCTTTGACAGAGCAGGAAGGAATGTCCAATGGCAAAAAGAGAGTCTCTTCAACAACTGGTGTTGGGAGAATTGGACAGCCCCATGCAGAAGAATGACACTGGACCATTTCCTGACACCACACACAGAAGTAGACGCCAAATGGTTGAAAGACCTCAATGTGAGACAGGAGTCCATCAAAATCCTAAAGGAGAACACAGGTAGCAAGCTCTTCGACCTCAGCCGCAGCAACTTCTTCCTAGAAACATCACCAAAGGCACGGGAAGCCAGGGCAAAAATGAACTATTGGGATTTCATCAAGATAAAAAGCTTTGGCACAGCAAAAGAAACAGTCCACAAAACCAAAAGACAACCGACAGAATGGGAGAAATTATTTGCAAATGACATATCAGATAAAGGGCTACTATCCAATATGTATAAAAACTTATCAAACTCAACACCCAAAGAACAAATAATCCAATCAAGAAATAGGCAGAAGACATGAACAGACATTTTTCCAAAGAAGACATCCAAATGGCCCACAGGCACATGAAAAAGTGCTCAACACGGCTCGGCATCAGGGAAATCCAAATCAAAACCTCAATGAGATACCACCTCACACCCGTCAGAATGGCTCAAATGAACAAGTCAGGGAACGACAGAGGTTGGCGGGGATGTGGAGAAATGGGAACCCGCCGACACTGGTGGTGGGAATGCAAGCTGGTGCAACCCCTCTGGAAAAGTGTATGGAGGTTCCTCAAACAGTTATAATTAGAGCTACCATTCGATCCAGCAATTGCACTCCTGGGTATTTACCCCAAAGATACAAATGTAGGGACCCGAAGCGGTACGTGCACCCCATTGTTTATAGCAGCAATATCCACAATAGCCAAACGGTGGAAAGAGCCAAGATGTCCATCGACAGATGAATGGATAAAGAAGAGGTGGTATATATATACACAATGGACTATTACGCAGCCATCAAAAGGAATGAGGTGTTGCCATGGACAACGACGTGGATGGAACTGGAGGGTCCGACGATTAGTGAAATAAGTCAATCAGAGAAAGACATGTATCATATGACCTCACTGATATGAGGGATTCCTAACCTCAGGAACAGAGTGAGGCTTGCCGGAGTGATCGGGGGGGGGATGGGGTGGCTGGGTGATAGACTTTGGGGAGGGTATGAGCTACGGTGAGCGCTGTGAATTGTGTAAGACTGTTGAATCACAGATCTGTACTTCTGAAACAAATAACGCAACATATTTTAAGAATAAAGGAAAACAAGGAGACAGCAGGAGAGGAAGAATGAAGGGGAGTTAGTGAGGGGGGAGACGGACCAGGAGAGATGATGGATTCTGAAAAAAAATCCGAGGTTTCTAGAGGGGAGGTGGGTCGGTGGATTGGTTTGACTGGTGATGGTTATTAAAGAGGGCACATTCTGCATGGAGCACTGTGTGTTAGGAACAAACAATGAATCATGGGACAGTACACCAAAACAAATGATGTAGTACATGGTGATTAACAAAGCAATAAAAAACAAAGACTGTAATAAGAGATGAAGAAGGACACTATATCCTCCTTAAAGGGTCTATCCAACAAGAAGATCTCACAATTGTAAATATCTATGCCCCGAACATGGGAGCATCCAATTATATAAGGCAATTAAGAAGAAAAGCAAAGAAACACATTGACCACCATACAATCATAGTGGGGGACTTTAACACCCCCCTGACTGAAATGGCCAGATCATCTAAGCAAAAGATCAACAAGGAAATAAAGACTTTAAATGACACACTGGACCAAATGGACTTCACAGACATATTCAGAACGTTCCATCCCAATGCAACGGAATACACTTTCTTCTCTAGTGCCCATGAAACATTCTCCAGAATGGATCACATCCTAGGTCACAAATCAGGTCTCAACCGGTACCCAAAGATTGGGATCATTCCCTGCACATTTTCAGACCACAATGCTTTGAAACTAGAATTCAATCACAAGAGGAAAGTGGGAAAGAACTCAAATACATGGAGGCTAAAGAGCATCCTACGAAAGAATGAATGGGTCAACCAGGAAATTAAAGAAGAATTTAAAAAGTTCATGGAAACCAATGAAAATGAAAACTCAACTGTCCAAAATCTTTGGGATACAGCCAAGGCAGTCCTGCGAGGAAAGTATATAGCAATACAAGCCTTTCTCAAGAAACAAGAAAGGTCTCAAATACACACCCAACCCTACACCTAAAGGAGCTGGAGAAAGAACGGCAAATAAAGCCTAAACCGAGCAGGAGAAGAGAAATCATGCAGTTCAGAGCAGAAATCAATGAAATAGAACCCAGAAGAACAGTAGAAGTGATCAACGGAACTAGGAGCTGGTACTTTGAAAGAATTCACAAGATTGATACACCCCTGTCCAGGCTGATCAAAAAGAAAAGAGAAATGACCCAAATCAACAAAATCATGAATGAAAGAGGAGAGATCACAAACAACACCAAAGAAATACAAACAATTATAAGAACGTAATCTGAGCAACCCTAGGGCAGCAAATTCCATAACCTGGAAGAAATGGGTGCATTCCTAGAGCTGTGTCAACTAACAAAACTGACCCAGGAAGAAATAGAAAACATGAACAGTCCTATAACCACGAAGGCAATTGAAGTAGTCATCAAAAACCTCCCAAGAAACCAAAGCCCAGGGCCAGATGGTTTCCCAGGGGAATTCTATCAGACATTTAAAGAAGATTTAATACCTATTCTCCTGAAACTGTTCCAAACAATAGAAATGGAAGGAAAACTTCCAAACTCATTTATGAGGCCACCATTACCTTGATTCCAAAACCAGACAAAGATCCCATCAAAAAGGAGAATTAGAGACCAATATCCTTGATGAACATCGATGCAAAAATTCTCACCAAATTACTAGCCAAGAGGACCCAACAGTACATGAAAAGGAGTATTCACCATGACCAAGTGGGATTTATCCCTGGGCTGCAAGGCTGGTTCAACATCCGCAAATCAGTCAACGTGATCAAATACATTAACAAAAGAAAGAACGAGAATCATATGATCCTCCCAAGAGATGCAGAAAAAGCATTGGACAAAGTACAGCACCCTTTCTGGATCAAAACTCTTCAGAGTATAGGGACAGCGGGTACATACCTCAATATCATAAAAGCCATCTACGAAAACGCTACAGCGAATATCATTCTCAATGGGGAAAAGCTGAGATCTTTTCCCCCAAAGTCAGCAACGCGGCAGGGATAGCCACTCTCACCACTGCTATTCAACATAGTATTAGAAGTCCTAGCCACAGCAATCAGACAACAAAAAGTAATCCAAGGCATCCAAATCGGCAGAGAGGAAGTCAAACTCTCACTCTTGGCAGATGATATGATACTTTATGTGGAAAACCCAAAAGACTCCACCCCAAAACTGCTAGAACTCACACAGCAATTCCGTCAAGTAGCAGGCTATAAAATCAATGCACAGGAATCAGTGGCATTCCTATACAACAACAACAAGACAGAAGAGAGACAAATCAAGGAGTCGATCCCATTCACAACTGCACCCAAAACCAGAAGAGACCTAGGAATATATTCATCCCAAGAGGCAAGGGATCTGTACTCAGAAAACTACAAAATACGAAGGAAAGAAATTGAAGAAGACACAAAGAAACGGAAAAACGTTCCATGCTCATGGATTGGGAGAACCAACATTGTGAAGAGGTCAATGCTACCTAGAGCAATCTACACATGCAATGCAATCCCCATCAAAATACCATCCACTTTTTTCCACGAAATGGAACAAATAATCCTAAAATTTGAATGGAACCTGAAGAGACCCCGAGTAGCCAGAGGAATATTGAGAAAGAAAAGCAAAGCTGGCGGCATCACAATTCTGGACTTCCAGCTCTATGACAAAGCTGTCATCATCAAGACAGTATGGTACTGGCACAAAAACAGACACATGGATCCATGGAACAGAATCGAGAGCCCAGAAATGGACCCTCAACTCTATGGTCAACTTATCTTTGACAGAGCAGGAAGGAATGTCCAATGGCAAAAAGAGAGTCTCTTCAACAACTGGTGTTGGGAGAATTGGACAGCCCCATGCAGAAGAATGACACTGGACCATTTCCTGACACCACACACAGAAGTAGACGCCAAATGTTTGAAAGACCTCAATGTGAGACAGGAGTCCATCAAAATCCTAAAGGAGGACACAGGTAGCAAGCTCTTCGACCTCAGCCGCAGCAACTTCTTCCTAGAAACATCACCAAAGGCACGGGAAGCCAGGGCAAAAATGAACTATTGGGATTTCATCAAGATAAAAAGCTTTGGCACAGCAAAAGAAACAGTCCACAAAACCAAAAGACAACCGACAGAATGGGAGAAATTATTTGCAAATGACATATCAGATAAAGGGCTACTATCCAATATGTATAAAAACTTATCAAACTCAACACCCAAAGAACAAATAATCCAATCAAGAAATAGGCAGAAGACATGAACAGACATTTTTCCAAAGAAGACATCCAAATGGCCCACAGGCACATGAAAAAGTGCTCAACACGGCTCGGCATCAGGGAAATCCAAATCAAAACCTCAATGAGATACCACCTCACACCCGTCAGAATGGCTCAAATGAACAAGTCAGGGAACGACAGAGGTTGGCGGGGATGTGGAGAAAGGGGAACCCTCCTACACTGGTGGTGGGAATGCAAGCTGGTGCAACCCCTCTGGAAAAGTGTATGGAGGTTCCTCAAACAGTTATAATTAGAGCTACCATTCGATCCAGCAATTGCACTCCTGGGTATTTACCCCAAAGATACAAATGTAGGGACCCGAAGCGGTACGTGCACCCCATTGTTTATAGCAGCAATATCCACAATAGCCAAACGGTGGAAAGAGCCAAGATGTCCATCGACAGATGAATGGATAAAGAAGAGGTGGTATATATATACACAATGGACTATTACGCAGCCATCAAAAGGAATGAGGTGTTGCCATGGACAACGACGTGGATGGAACTGGAGGGTCCGACGATTAGTGAAATAAGTCAATCAGAGAAAGACATGTATCATATGACCTCACTGATATGAGGGATTCTTAATCTCAGGAACAGAGTGAGGCTTGCCGGAGTGGTCGGGGGGGGGATGGGGTGGCTGGGTGATAGACTTTGGGGAGGGTATGAGCTACGGTGAGCGCTGTGAATTGTGTAAGACTGTTGAATCACAGATCTGTACTTCTGAAACAAATAACGCAACATATTTTAAGAATAAAGGAAAACAAGGAGACAGCAGGAGAGGAAGAATGAAGGGGAGTTAGTGAGAGGGGGAGACGGACCAGGAGAGATGATGGATTCTGAAAAAAAATCCGAGGTTTCTAGAGGGGAGGTGGGTCGGTGGATTGGTTTGACTGGTGATGGTTATTAAAGAGGGCACATTCTGCATGGAGCACTGTGTGTTAGGAACAAACAATGAATCATGGGACAGTACACCAAAACAAATGATGTAGTACATGGTGATTAACAAAGCAATAAAAAACAAAGACTGTAATAAGAGATGAAGAAGGACACTATATCCTCCTTAAAGGGTCTATCCAACAAGAAGATCTCACAATTGTAAATATCTATGCCCCGAACATGGGAGCATCCAATTATATAAGGCAATTAAGAAGAAAAGCAAAGAAACACATTGACCACCATACAATCATAGTGGGGGACTTTAACACCCCCCTGACTGAAATGGCCAGATCATCTAAGCAAAAGATCAACAAGGAAATAAAGACTTTAAATGACACACTGGACCAAATGGACTTCACAGACATATTCAGAACGTTCCATCCCAATGCAACGGAATACACTTTCTTCTCTAGTGCCCATGGAACATTCTCCAGAATGGATCACATCCTAGGTCACAAATCAGGTCTCAACCGGTACCCAAAGATTGGGATCATTCCCTGCACATTTTCAGACCACAATGCTTTGAAACTAGAACTCAATCACAAGAGGAAAGTGGGAAAGAACTCAAATACATGGAGGCTAAAGAGCATCCTACGAAAGAATGAATGGGTCAACCAGGAAATTAAAGAAGAATTTAAAAAGTTCATGGAAACCAATGAAAATGAAAACTCAACTGTCCAAAATCTTTGGGATACAGCCAAGGCAGTCCTGCGAGGAAAGTATATAGCAATACAAGCCTTTCTCAAGAAACAAGAAAGGTCTCAAATACACACCCAACCCTACACCTAAAGGAGCTGGAGAAAGAACGGCAAATAAAGCCTAAACCCAGCAGGAGAAGAGAAATCATGCAGTTCAGAGCAGAAATCAATGAAATAGAACCCAGAAGAACAGTAGAAGTGATCAACGGAACTAGGAGCTGGTACTTTGAAAGAATTCACAAGATTGATACACCCCTGTCCAGGCTGATCAAAAAGAAAAGAGAAATGACCCAAATCAACAAAATCATGAATGAAAGAGGAGAGATCACAAACAACACCAAAGAAATACAAACAATTATAAGAACGTAATCTGAGCAACCCTAGGGCAGCAAATTCCATAACCTGGAAGAAATGGGTGCATTCCTAGAGATGTGTCAACTAACAAAACTGACCCAGGAAGAAATAGAAAACATGAACAGTCCTATAACCACGAAGGCAATTGAAGTAGTCATCAAAAACCTCCCAAGAAACCAAAGCCCAGGGCCAGATGGTTTCCCAGGGGAATTCTATCAGACATTTAAAGAAGAATTAATACCTATTCTCCTGAAACTGTTCCAAACAATAGAAATGGAAGGAAAACTTCCAAACTCATTTATGAGGCCACCATTACCTTGATTCCAAAACCAGACAAAGATCCCATCAAAAAGGAGAATTAGAGACCAATATCCTTGATGAACATCGATGCAAAAATTCTCACCAAAATACTAGCCAAGAGGACCCAACAGTACATGAAAAGGAGTATTCACCATGACCAAGTGGGATTTATCCCTGGGCTGCAAGGCTGGTTCAACATCCGCAAATCAGTCAACGTGATCAAATACATTAACAAAAGAAAGAACGAGAATCATATGATCCTCCCAAGAGATGCAGAAAAAGCATTGGACAAAGTACAGCAACCTTTCTGGATCAAAACTCTTCAGAGTATAGGGACAGCGGGTACATACCTCAATATCATAAAAGCCATCTACGAAAACGCTACAGCGAATATCATTCTCAATGGGGAAAAGCTGAGATCTTTTCCCCCAAAGTCAGCAACGCGGCAGGGATAGCCACTCTCACCACTGCTATTCAACATAGTATTAGAAGTCCTAGCCACAGCAATCAGACAACAAAAAGTAATC
Organism: Eumetopias jubatus; assembly: GCF_037043125.1. Taxonomy (NCBI): domain Eukaryota; kingdom Metazoa; phylum Chordata; class Mammalia; order Carnivora; family Otariidae; genus Eumetopias; species Eumetopias jubatus. Next base: position 509,103 of record NW_028274923.1, on the reverse strand, counting down.
CAAGGCATCCAAATCGGCAGAGAGGAAGTCAAACTCTCACTCTTGGCAGATGATATGATACTTTATGTGGAAAACCCAAAAGACTCCACCCCAAAACTGCTAGAACTCACACAGCAATTCCGTCAAGTAGCAGGCTATAAAATCAATGCACAGGAATCAGTGGCATTCCTATACACCAACAACAAGACAGAAGAGAGACAAATCAAGGAGTCGATCCCATTCACAACTGCACCCAAAACCAGAAGAGACCTAGCAATATATTGAACCCAAGAGGCAAGGGATCTGTACTCAGAAAACTACAAAATACGCAGGAAAGAAATTGAAGAAGACACAAAGAAACGGAAAAACGTTCCATGCTCATGGATTGGGAGAACCAACATTGTGAAGAGGTCAATGCTACCTAGAGCAATCTACACATGCAATGCAATCCCCATCAAAATACCATCCACTTTTTTCCACGAAATGGAACAAATAATCCTAAAATTTGAATGGAACCTGAAGAGACCCCGAGTAGCCAGAGGAATATTGAGAAAGAAAAGCAAAGCTGGCGGCATCACAATTCTGGACTTCCAGCTCTATGACAAAGCTGTCATCATCAAGACAGTATGGTACTGGCACAAAAACAGACACATGGATCCATGGAACAGAATCGAGAGCCCAGAAATGGACCCTCAACTCTATGGTCAACTTATCTTTGACAGAGCAGGAAGGAATGTCCAATGGCAAAAAGAGAGTCTCTTCAACAACTGGTGTTGGGAGAATTGGACAGCCCCATGCAGAAGAATGACACTGGACCATTTCCTGACACCACACACAGAAGTAGACGCCAAATGTTTGAAAGACCTCAATGTGAGACAGGAGTCCATCAAAATCCTAAAGGAGGACACAGGTAGCAAGCTCTTCGACCTCAGCCGCAGCAACTTCTTCCTAGAAACATCACCAAAGGCACGGGAAGCCAGGGCAAAAATGAACTATTGGGATTTCATCAAGATAAAAAGCTTTGGCACAGCAAAAGAAACAGTCCACAAAACCAAAAGACAACCGACAGAATGGGAGAAATTATTTGCAAATGACATATCAGATAAAGGGCTACTATCCAATATGTATAAAAACTTATCAAACTCAACACCCAAAGAACAAATAATCCAATCAAGAAATAGGCAGAAGACATGAACAGACATTTTTCCAAAGAAGACATCCAAATGGCCCACAGGCACATGAAAAAGTGCTCAACACGGCTCGGCATCAGGGAAATCCAAATCAAAACCTCAATGAGATACCACCTCACACCCGTCAGAATGGCTCAAATGAACAAGTCAGGGAACGACAGAGGTTGGCGGGGATGTGGAGAAAGGGGAACCCTCCTACACTGGTGGTGGGAATGCAAGCTGGTGCAACCCCTCTGGAAAAGTGTATGGAGGTTCCTCAAACAGTTATAATTAGAGCTACCATTCGATCCAGCAATTGCACTCCTGGGTATTTACCCCAAAGATACAAATGTAGGGACCCGAAGCGGTACGTGCACCCCATTGTTTATAGCAGCAATATCCACAATAGCCAAACGGTGGAAAGAGCCAAGATGTCCATCGACAGATGAATGGATAAAGAAGAGGTGGTATATATATACACAATGGACTATTACGCAGCCATCAAAAGGAATGAGGTGTTGCCATGGACAACGACGTGGATGGAACTGGAGGGTCCGACGATTAGTGAAATAAGTCAATCAGAGAAAGACATGTATCATATGACCTCACTGATATGAGGGATTCTTAATCTCAGGAACAGAGTGAGGCTTGCCGGAGTGGTCGGGGGGGGGATGGGGTGGCTGGGTGATAGACTTTGGGGAGGGTATGAGCTACGGTGAGCGCTGTGAATTGTGTAAGACTGTTGAATCACAGATCTGTACTTCTGAAACAAATAACGCAACATATTTTAAGAATAAAGGAAAACAAGGAGACAGCAGGAGAGGAAGAATGAAGGGGAGTTAGTGAGAGGGGGAGACGGACCAGGAGAGATGATGGATTCTGAAAAAAAATCCGAGGTTTCTAGAGGGGAGGTGGGTCGGTGGATTGGTTTGACTGGTGATGGTTATTAAAGAGGGCACATTCTGCATGGAGCACTGTGAGTTAGGAACAAACAATGAATCATGGGACAGTACACCAAAACAAATGATGTAGTACATGGTGATTAACAAAGCAATAAAAAACAAAGACTGTAATAAGAGATGAAGAAGGACACTATATCCTCCTTAAAGGGTCTATCCAACAAGAAGATCTCACAATTGTAAATATCTATGCCCCGAACATGGGAGCATCCAATTATATAAGGCAATTAAGAAGAAAAGCAAAGAAACACATTGACCACCATACAATCATAGTGGGGGACTTTAACACCCCCCTGACTGAAATGGCCAGATCATCTAAGCAAAAGATCAACAAGGAAATAAAGACTTTAAATGACACACTGGACCAAATGGACTTCACAGACATATTCAGAACGTTCCATCCCAATGCAACGGAATACACATTCTTCTCTAGTGCCCATGGAACATTCTCCAGAATGGATCACATCCTAGGTCACAAATCAGGTCTCAACCGGTACCCAAAGATTGGGATCATTCCCTGCACATTTTCAGACCACAATGTTTTGAAACTAGAACTCAATCACAAGAGGAGAGTCGGAAAGAACTCAAATACATGGAGGCTAAAGAGCATCCTACGAAAGAATGAATGGGTCAACCAGGAAATTAAAGAAGAATTTAAAAAGTTCATGGAAACCAATGAAAATGAAAACTCAACTGTCCAAAATCTTTGGGATACAGCCAAGGCAGTCCTGCGAGGAAAGTATATAGCAATACAAGCCTTTCTCAAGAAACAAGAAAGGTCTCAAATACACACCCAACCCTACACCTAAAGGAGCTGGAGAAAGAACGGCAAATAAAGCCTAAACCCAGCAGGAGAAGAGAAATCATGCAGTTCAGAGCAGAAATCAATGAAATAGAACCCAGAAGAACAGTAGAAGTGATCAACGGAACTAGGAGCTGGTACTTTGAAAGAATTCACAAGATTGATACACCCCTGTCCAGGCTGATCAAAAAGAAAAGAGAAATGACCCAAATCAACAAAATCATGAATGAAAGAGGAGAGATCACAAACAACACCAAAGAAATACAAACAATTATAAGAACGTAATCTGAGCAACCCTAGGGCAGCAAATTCCATAACCTGGAAGAAATGGGTGCATTCCTAGAGATGTGTCAACTAACAAAACTGACCCAGGAAGAAATAGAAAACATGAACAGTCCTATAACCACGAAGGCAATTGAAGTAGTCATCAAAAACCTCCCAAGAAACCAAAGCCCAGGGCCAGATGGTTTCCCAGGGGAATTCTATCAGACATTTAAAGAAGAATTAATACCTATTCTCCTGAAACTGTTCCAAACAATAGAAATGGAAGGAAAACTTCCAAACTCATTTATGAGGCCACCATTACCTTGATTCCAAAACCAGACAAAGATCCCATCAAAAAGGAGAATTAGAGACCAATATCCTTGATGAACATCGATGCAAAAATTCTCACCAAAATACTAGCCAAGAGGACCCAACAGTACATGAAAAGGAGTATTCACCATGACCAAGTGGGATTTATCCCTGGGCTGCAAGGCTGGTTCAACATCCGCAAATCAGTCAACGTGATCAAATACATTAACAAAAGAAAGAACGAGAATCATATGATCCTCCCAAGAGATGCAGAAAAAGCATTGGACAAAGTACAGCAACCTTTCTGGATCAAAACTCTTCAGAGTATAGGGACAGCGGGTACATACCTCAATATCATAAAAGCCATCTACGAAAACGCTACAGCGAATATCATTCTCAATGGGGAAAAGCTGAGATCTTTTCCCCCAAAGTCAGCAACGCGGCAGGGATAGCCACTCTCACCACTGCTATTCAACATAGTATTAGAAGTCCTAGCCACAGCAATCAGACAACAAAAAGTAATCCAAGGCATCCAAATCGGCAGAGAGGAAGTCAAACTCTCACTCTTGGCAGATGATATGATACTTTATGTGGAAAACCCAAAAGACTCCACCCCAAAACTGCTAGAACTCACACAGCAATTCCGTCAAGTAGCAGGCTATAAAATCAATGCACAGGAATCAGTGGCATTCCTATACACCAACAACAAGACAGAAGAGAGACAAATCAAGGAGTCGATCCCATTCACAACTGCACCCAAAACCAGAAGAGACCTAGCAATATATTGAACCCAAGAGGCAAGGGATCTGTACTCAGAAAACTACAAAATACGCAGGAAAGAAATTGAAGAAGACACAAAGAAACGGAAAAACGTTCCATGCTCATGGATTGGGAGAACCAACATTGTGAAGAGGTCAATGCTACCTAGAGCAATCTACACATGCAATGCAATCCCCATCAAAATACCATCCACTTTTTTCCACGAAATGGAACAAATAATCCTAAAATTTGAATGGAACCTGAAGAGACCCCGAGTAGCCAGAGGAATATTGAGAAAGAAAAGCAAAGCTGGCGGCATCACAATTCTGGACTTCCAGCTCTATGACAAAGCTGTCATCATCAAGACAGTATGGTACTGGCACAAAAACAGACACATGGATCCATGGAACAGAATCGAGAGCCCAGAAATGGACCCTCAACTCTATGGTCAACTTATCTTTGACAGAGCAGGAAGGAATGTCCAATGGCAAAAAGAGAGTCTCTTCAACAACTGGTGTTGGGAGAATTGGACAGCCCCATGCAGAAGAATGACACTGGACCATTTCCTGACACCACACACAGAAGTAGACGCCAAATGTTTGAAAGACCTCAATGTGAGACAGGAGTCCATCAAAATCCTAAAGGAGGACACAGGTAGCAAGCTCTTCGACCTCAGCCGCAGCAACTTCTTCCTAGAAACATCACCAAAGGCACGGGAAGCCAGGGCAAAAATGAACTATTGGGATTTCATCAAGATAAAAAGCTTTGGCACAGCAAAAGAAACAGTCCACAAAACCAAAAGACAACCGACAGAATGGGAGAAATTATTTGCAAATGACATATCAGATAAAGGGCTACTATCCAATATGTATAAAAACTTATCAAACTCAACACCCAAAGAACAAATAATCCAATCAAGAAATAGGCAGAAGACATGAACAGACATTTTTCCAAAGAAGACATCCAAATGGCCCACAGGCACATGAAAAAGTGCTCAACACGGCTCGGCATCAGGGAAATCCAAATCAAAACCTCAATGAGATACCACCTCACACCCGTCAGAATGGCTCAAATGAACAAGTCAGGGAACGACAGAGGTTGGCGGGGATGTGGAGAAAGGGGAACCCTCCTACACTGGTGGTGGGAATGCAAGCTGGTGCAACCCCTCTGGAAAAGTGTATGGAGGTTCCTCAAACAGTTATAATTAGAGCTACCATTCGATCCAGCAATTGCACTCCTGGGTATTTACCCCAAAGATACAAATGTAGGGACCCGAAGCGGTACGTGCACCCCATTGTTTATAGCAGCAATATCCACAATAGCCAAACGGTGGAAAGAGCCAAGATGTCCATCGACAGATGAATGGATAAAGAAGAGGTGGTATATATATACACAATGGACTATTACGCAGCCATCAAAAGGAATGAGGTGTTGCCATGGACAACGACGTGGATGGAACTGGAGGGTCCGACGATTAGTGAAATAAGTCAATCAGAGAAAGACATGTATCATATGACCTCACTGATATGAGGGATTCTTAATCTCAGGAACAGAGTGAGGCTTGCCGGAGTGGTCGGGGGGGGGATGGGGTGGCTGGGTGATAGACTTTGGGGAGGGTATGAGCTACGGTGAGCGCTGTGAATTGTGTAAGACTGTTGAATCACAGATCTGTACTTCTGAAACAAATAACGCAACATATTTTAAGAATAAAGGAAAACAAGGAGACAGCAGGAGAGGAAGAATGAAGGGGAGTTAGTGAGAGGGGGAGACGGACCAGGAGAGATGATGGATTCTGAAAAAAAATCCGAGGTTTCTAGAGGGGAGGTGGGTCGGTGGATTGGTTTGACTGGTGATGGTTATTAAAGAGGGCACATTCTGCATGGAGCACTGTGAGTTAGGAACAAACAATGAATCATGGGACAGTACACCAAAACAAATGATGTAGTACATGGTGATTAACAAAGCAATAAAAAACAAAGACTGTAATAAGAGATGAAGAAGGACACTATATCCTCCTTAAAGGGTCTATCCAACAAGAAGATCTCACAATTGTAAATATCTATGCCCCGAACATGGGAGCATCCAATTATATAAGGCAATTAAGAAGAAAAGCAAAGAAACACATTGACCACCATACAATCATAGTGGGGGACTTTAACACCCCCCTGACTGAAATGGCCAGATCATCTAAGCAAAAGATCAACAAGGAAATAAAGACTTTAAATGACACACTGGACCAAATGGACTTCACAGACATATTCAGAACGTTCCATCCCAATGCAACGGAATACACATTCTTCTCTAGTGCCCATGGAACATTCTCCAGAATGGATCACATCCTAGGTCACAAATCAGGTCTCAACCGGTACCCAAAGATTGGGATCATTCCCTGCACATTTTCAGACCACAATGTTTTGAAACTAGAACTCAATCACAAGAGGAGAGTCGGAAAGAACTCAAATACATGGAGGCTAAAGAGCATCCTACGAAAGAATGAATGGGTCAACCAGGAAATTAAAGAAGAATTTAAAAAGTTCATGGAAACCAATGAAAATGAAAACTCAACTGTCCAAAATCTTTGGGATACAGCCAAGGCAGTCCTGCGAGGAAAGTATATAGCAATACAAGCCTTTCTCAAGAAACAAGAAAGGTCTCAAATACACACCCAACCCTACACCTAAAGGAGCTGGAGAAAGAACGGCAAATAAAGCCTAAACCCAGCAGGAGAAGAGAAATCATGCAGTTCAGAGCAGAAATCAATGAAATAGAACCCAGAAGAACAGTAGAAGTGATCAACGGAACTAGGAGCTGGTACTTTGAAAGAATTCACAAGATTGATACACCCCTGTCCAGGCTGATCAAAAAGAAAAGAGAAATGACCCAAATCAACAAAATCATGAATGAAAGAGGAGAGATCACAAACAACACCAAAGAAATACAAACAATTATAAGAACGTAATCTGAGCAACCCTAGGGCAGCAAATTCCATAACCTGGAAGAAATGGGTGCATTCCTAGAGATGTGTCAACTAACAAAACTGACCCAGGAAGAAATAGAAAACATGAACAGTCCTATAACCACGAAGGCAATTGAAGTAGTCATCAAAAACCTCCCAAGAAACCAAAGCCCAGGGCCAGATGGTTTCCCAGGGGAATTCTATCAGACATTTAAAGAAGAATTAATACCTATTCTCCTGAAACTGTTCCAAACAATAGAAATGGAAGGAAAACTTCCAAACTCATTTATGAGGCCACCATTACCTTGATTCCAAAACCAGACAAAGATCCCATCAAAAAGGAGAATTAGAGACCAATATCCTTGATGAACATCGATGCAAAAATTCTCACCAAAATACTAGCCAAGAGGACCCAACAGTACATGAAAAGGAGTATTCACCATGACCAAGTGGGATTTATCCCTGGGCTGCAAGGCTGGTTCAACATCCGCAAATCAGTCAACGTGATCAAATACATTAACAAAAGAAAGAACGAGAATCATATGATCCTCCCAAGAGATGCAGAAAAAGCATTGGACAAAGTACAGCAACCTTTCTGGATCAAAACTCTTCAGAGTATAGGGACAGCGGGTACATACCTCAATATCATAAAAGCCATCTACGAAAACGCTACAGCGAATATCATTCTCAATGGGGAAAAGCTGAGATCTTTTCCCCCAAAGTCAGCAACGCGGCAGGGATAGCCACTCTCACCACTGCTATTCAACATAGTATTAGAAGTCCTAGCCACAGCAATCAGACAACAAAAAGTAATCCAAGGCATCCAAATCGGCAGAGAGGAAGTCAAACTCTCACTCTTGGCAGATGATATGATACTTTATGTGGAAAACCCAAAAGACTCCACCCCAAAACTGCTAGAACTCACACAGCAATTCCGTCAAGTAGCAGGCTATAAAATCAATGCACAGGAATCAGTGGCATTCCTATACACCAACAACAAGACAGAAGAGAGACAAATCAAGGAGTCGATCCCATTCACAACTGCACCCAAAACCAGAAGAGACCTAGCAATATATTGAACCCAAGAGGCAAGGGATCTGTACTCAGAAAACTACAAAATACGCAGGAAAGAAATTGAAGAAGACACAAAGAAACGGAAAAACGTTCCATGCTCATGGATTGGGAGAACCAACATTGTGAAGAGGTCAATGCTACCTAGAGCAATCTACACATGCAATGCAATCCCCATCAAAATACCATCCACTTTTTTCCACGAAATGGAACAAATAATCCTAAAATTTGAATGGAACCTGAAGAGACCCCGAGTAGCCAGAGGAATATTGAGAAAGAAAAGCAAAGCTGGCGGCATCACAATTCTGGACTTCCAGCTCTATGACAAAGCTGTCATCATCAAGACAGTATGGTACTGGCACAAAAACAGACACATGGATCCATGGAACAGAATCGAGAGCCCAGAAATGGACCCTCAACTCTATGGTCAACTTATCTTTGACAGAGCAGGAAGGAATGTCCAATGGCAAAAAGAGAGTCTCTTCAACAACTGGTGTTGGGAGAATTGGACAGCCCCATGCAGAAGAATGACACTGGACCATTTCCTGACACCACACACAGAAGTAGACGCCAAATGTTTGAAAGACCTCAATGTGAGACAGGAGTCCATCAAAATCCTAAAGGAGGACACAGGTAGCAAGCTCTTCGACCTCAGCCGCAGCAACTTCTTCCTAGAAACATCACCAAAGGCACGGGAAGCCAGGGCAAAAATGAACTATTGGGATTTCATCAAGATAAAAAGCTTTGGCACAGCAAAAGAAACAGTCCACAAAACCAAAAGACAACCGACAGAATGGGAGAAATTATTTGCAAATGACATATCAGATAAAGGGCTACTATCCAATATGTATAAAAACTTATCAAACTCAACACCCAAAGAACAAATAATCCAATCAAGAAATAGGCAGAAGACATGAACAGACATTTTTCCAAAGAAGACATCCAAATGGCCCACAGGCACATGAAAAAGTGCTCAACACGGCTCGGCATCAGGGAAATCCAAATCAAAACCTCAATGAGATACCACCTCACACCCGTCAGAATGGCTCAAATGAACAAGTCAGGGAACGACAGAGGTTGGCGGGGATGTGGAGAAAGGGGAACCCTCCTACACTGGTGGTGGGAATGCAAGCTGGTGCAACCCCTCTGGAAAAGTGTATGGAGGTTCCTCAAACAGTTATAATTAGAGCTACCATTCGATCCAGCAATTGCACTCCTGGGTATTTACCCCAAAGATACAAATGTAGGGACCCGAAGCGGTACGTGCACCCCATTGTTTATAGCAGCAATATCCACAATAGCCAAACGGTGGAAAGAGCCAAGATGTCCATCGACAGATGAATGGATAAAGAAGAGGTGGTATATATATACACAATGGACTATTACGCAGCCATCAAAAGGAATGAGGTGTTGCCATGGACAACGACGTGGATGGAACTGGAGGGTCCGACGATTAGTGAAATAAGTCAATCAGAGAAAGACATGTATCATATGACCTCACTGATATGAGGGATTCTTAATCTCAGGAACAGAGTGAGGCTTGCCGGAGTGGTCGGGGGGGGGATGGGGTGGCTGGGTGATAGACTTTGGGGAGGGTATGAGCTACGGTGAGCGCTGTGAATTGTGTAAGACTGTTGAATCACAGATCTGTACTTCTGAAACAAATAACGCAACATATTTTAAGAATAAAGGAAAACAAGGAGACAGCAGGAGAGGAAGAATGAAGGGGAGTTAGTGAGAGGGGGAGACGGACCAGGAGAGATGATGGATTCTGAAAAAAAATCCGAGGTTTCTAGAGGGGAGGTGGGTCGGTGGATTGGTTTGACTGGTGATGGTTATTAAAGAGGGCACATTCTGCATGGAGCACTGTGAGTTAGGAACAAACAATGAATCATGGGACAGTACACCAAAACAAATGATGTAGTACATGGTGATTAACAAAGCAATAAAAAACAAAGACTGTAATAAGAGATGAAGAAGGACACTATATCCTCCTTAAAGGGTCTATCCAACAAGAAGATCTCACAATTGTAAATATCTATGCCCCGAACATGGGAGCATCCAATTATATAAGGCAATTAAGAAGAAAAGCAAAGAAACACATTGACCACCATACAATCATAGTGGGGGACTTTAACACCCCCCTGACTGAAATGGCCAGATCATCTAAGCAAAAGATCAACAAGGAAAGAAAGACTTTAAATGACACACTGGACCAAATGGACTTCACAGACATATTCAGAACGTTCCATCCCAATGCAACGGAATACACATTCTTCTCTAGTGCCCATGGAACATTCTCCAGAATGGATCACATCCTAGGTCACAAATCAGGTCTCAACCGGTACCCAAAGATTGGGATCATTCCCTGCACATTTTCAGACCACAATGTTTTGAAACTAGAACTCAATCACAAGAGGAGAGTCGGAAAGAACTCAAATACATGGAGGCTAAAGAGCATCCTACGAAAGAATGAATGGGTCAACCAGGAAATTAAAGAAGAATTTAAAAAGTTCATGGAAACCAATGAAAATGAAAACTCAACTGTCCAAAATCTTTGGGATACAGCCAAGGCAGTCCTGCGAGGAAAGTATATAGCAATACAAGCCTTTCTCAAGAAACAAGAAAGGTCTCAAATACACACCCAACCCTACACCTAAAGGAGCTGGAGAAAGAACGGCAAATAAAGCCTAAACCCAGCAGGAGAAGAGAAATCATGCAGTTCAGAGCAGAAATCAATGAAATAGAACCCAGAAGAACAGTAGAAGTGATCAACGGAACTAGGAGCTGGTACTTTGAAAGAATTCACAAGATTGATACACCCCTGTCCAGGCTGATCAAAAAGAAAAGAGAAATGACCCAAATCAACAAAATCATGAATGAAAGAGGAGAGATCACAAACAACACCAAAGAAATACAAACAATTATAAGAACGTAATCTGAGCAACCCTAGGGCAGCAAATTCCATAACCTGGAAGAAATGGGTGCATTCCTAGAGATGTGTCAACTAACAAAACTGACCCAGGAAGAAATAGAAAACATGAACAGTCCTATAACCACGAAGGCAATTGAAGTAGTCATCAAAAACCTCCCAAGAAACCAAAGCCCAGGGCCAGATGGTTTCCCAGGGGAATTCTATCAGACATTTAAAGAAGAATTAATACCTATTCTCCTGAAACTGTTCCAAACAATAGAAATGGAAGGAAAACTTCCAAACTCATTTATGAGGCCACCATTACCTTGATTCCAAAACCAGACAAAGATCCCATCAAAAAGGAGAATTAGAGACCAATATCCTTGATGAACATCGATGCAAAAATTCTCACCAAAATACTAGCCAAGAGGACCCAACAGTACATGAAAAGGAGTATTCACCATGACCAAGTGGGATTTATCCCTGGGCTGCAAGGCTGGTTCAACATCCGCAAATCAGTCAACGTGATCAAATACATTAACAAAAGAAAGAACGAGAATCATATGATCCTCCCAAGAGATGCAGAAAAAGCATTGGACAAAGTACAGCAACCTTTCTGGATCAAAACTCTTCAGAGTATAGGGACAGCGGGTACATACCTCAATATCATAAAAGCCATCTACGAAAACGCTACAGCGAATATCATTCTCAATGGGGAAAAGCTGAGATCTTTTCCCCCAAAGTCAGCAACGCGGCAGGGATAGCCACTCTCACCACTGCTATTCAACATAGTATTAGAAGTCCTAGCCACAGCAATCAGACAACAAAAAGTAATCCAAGGCATCCAAATCGGCAGAGAGGAAGTCAAACTCTCACTCTTGGCAGATGATATGATACTTTATGTGGAAAACCCAAAAGACTCCACCCCAAAACTGCTAGAACTCACACAGCAATTCCGTCAAGTAGCAGGCTATAAAATCAATGCACAGGAATCAGTGGCATTCCTATACAACAACAACAAGACAGAAGAGAGACAAATCAAGGAGTCGATCCCATTCACAACTGCACCCAAAACCAGAAGAGACCTAGGAATATATTCATCCCAAGAGGCAAGGGATCTGTACTCAGAAAACTACAAAATACGAAGGAAAGAAATTGAAGAAGACACAAAGAAACGGAAAAGCGTTCCATGCTCATGGATTGGGAGAACCAACATTGTGAAGAGGTCAATGCTACCTAGAGCAATCTACACATGCAATGCAATCCCCATCAAAATACCATCCACTTTTTTCCACGAAATGGAACAAATAATCCTAAAATTTGAATGGAACCTGAAGAGACCCCGAGTAGCCAGAGGAATATTGAGAAAGAAAAGCAAAGCTGGCGGCATCACAATTCTGGACTTCCAGCTCTATGACAAAGCTGTCATCATCAAGACAGTATGGTACTGGCACAAAAACAGACACATGGATCCATGGAACAGAATCGAGAGCCCAGAAATGGACCCTCAACTCTATGGTCAACTTATCTTTGACAGAGCAGGAAGGAATGTCCAATGGCAAAAAGAGAGTCTCTTCAACAACTGGTGTTGGGAGAATTGGACAGCCCCATGCAGAAGAATGACACTGGACCATTTCCTGACACCACACACAGAAGTAGACGCCAAATGTTTGAAAGACCTCAATGTGAGACAGGAGTCCATCAAAATCCTAAAGGAGGACACAGGTAGCAAGCTCTTCGACCTCAGCCGCAGCAACTTCTTCCTAGAAACATCACCAAAGGCACGGGAAGCCAGGGCAAAAATGAACTATTGGGATTTCATCAAGATAAAAAGCTTTGGCACAGCAAAAGAAACAGTCCACAAAACCAAAAGACAACCGACAGAATGGGAGAAATTATTTGCAAATGACATATCAGATAAAGGGCTACTATCCAATATGTATAAAAACTTATCAAACTCAACACCCAAAGAACAAATAATCCAATCAAGAAATAGGCAGAAGACATGAACAGACATTTTTCCAAAGAAGACATCCAAATGGCCCACAGGCACATGAAAAAGTGCTCAACACGGCTCGGCATCAGGGAAATCCAAATCAAAACCTCAATGAGATACCACCTCACACCCGTCAGAATGGCTCAAATGAACAAGTCAGGGAACGACAGAGGTTGGCGGGGATGTGGAGAAAGGGGAACCCTCCGACACTGGTGGTGGGAATGCAAGCTGGTGCAACCCCTCTGGAAAAGTGTATGGAGGTTCCTCAAACAGTTATAATTAGAGCTACCATTCGATCCAGCAATTGCACTCCTGGGTATTTACCCCAAAGATACAAATGTAGGGACCCGAAGCGGTACGTGCACCCCATTGTTTATAGCAGCAATATCCACAATAGCCAAACGGTGGAAAGAGCCAAGATGTCCATCGACAGATGAATGGATAAAGAAGAGGTGGTATATATATACACAATGGACTATTACGCAGCCATCAAAAGGAATGAGGTGTTGCCATGGACAACGACGTGGATGGAACTGGAGGGTCCGACGATTAGTGAAATAAGTCAATCAGAGAAAGACATGTATCATATGACCTCACTGATATGAGGGATTCCTAATCCCAGGAACAGAGTGAGGCTTGCCGGAGTGATCGGGGGGGGGGATGGGGTGGCTGGGTGATAGACTTTGGGGAGGGTATGAGCTACGGTGAGCGCTGTGAATTGTGTAAGACTGTTGAATCACAGATCTGTACTTCTGAAACAAATAACGCAACATATTTTAAGAATAAAGGAAAACAAGGAGACAGCAGGAGAAGAAGAATGAAGGGGAGTTAGTGAGAGGGGGAGACGGACCAGGAGAGATGATGGATTCTGAAAAAAAATCCGAGGTTTCTAGAGGGGAGGTGGGTCGGTGGATTGGTTTGACTGGTGATGGTTATTAAAGAGGGCACATTCTGCATGGAGCACTGTGAGTTAGGAACAAACAATGAATCATGGGACAGTACACCAAAACAAATGATGTAGTACATGGTGATTAACAAAGCAATAAAAAACAAAGACTGTAATAAGAGATGAAGAAGGACACTATATCCTCCTTAAAGGGTCTATCCAACAAGAAGATCTCACAATTGTAAATATCTATGCCCCGAACATGGGAGCATCCAATTATATAAGGCAATTAAGAAGAAAAGCAAAGAAACACATTGACCACCATACAATCATAGTGGGGGACTTTAACACCCCCCTGACTGAAATGGCCAGATCATCTAAGCAAAAGATCAACAAGGAAATAAAGACTTTAAATGACACACTGGACCAAATGGACTTCACAGACATATTCAGAACGTTCCATCCCAATGCAACGGAATACACATTCTTCTCTAGTGCCCATGGAACATTCTCCAGAATGGATCACATCCTAGGTCACAAATCAGGTCTCAACCGGTACCCAAAGATTGGGATCATTCCCTGCACATTTTCAGACCACAATGTTTTGAAACTAGAACTCAATCACAAGAGGAGAGTCGGAAAGAACTCAAATACATGGAGGCTAAAGAGCATCCTACGAAAGAATGAATGGGTCAACCAGGAAATTAAAGAAGAATTTAAAAAGTTCATGGAAACCAATGAAAATGAAAACTCAACTGTCCAAAATCTTTGGGATACAGCCAAGGCAGTCCTGCGAGGAAAGTATATAGCAATACAAGCCTTTCTCAAGAAACAAGAAAGGTCTCAAATACACACCCAACCCTACACCTAAAGGAGCTGGAGAAAGAACGGCAAATAAAGCCTAAACCGAGCAGGAGAAGAGAAATCATGCAGTTCAGAGCAGAAATCAATGAAATAGAACCCAGAAGCACAGTAGAAGTGATCAACGGAACTAGGAGCTGGTACTTTGAAAGAATTCACAAGATTGATACACCCCTGTCCAGGCTGATCAAAAAGAAAAGAGAAATGACCCAAATCAACAAAATCATGAATGAAAGAGGAGAGATCACAAACAACACCAAAGAAATACAAACAATTATAAGAACGTAATCTGAGCAACCCTAGGGCAGCAAATTCCATAACCTGGAAGAAATGGGTGCATTCCTAGAGATGTGTCAACTAACAAAACTGACCCAGGAAGAAATAGAAAACATGAACAGTCCTATAACCACGAAGGCAATTGAAGTAGTCATCAAAAACCTCCCAAGAAACCAAAGCCCAGGGCCAGATGGTTTCCCAGGGGAATTCTATCAGACATTTAAAGAAGAATTAATACCTATTCTCCTGAAACTGTTCCAAACAATAGAAATGGAAGGAAAACTTCCAAACTCATTTATGAGGCCACCATTACCTTGATTCCAAAACCAGACAAAGATCCCATCAAAAAGGAGAATTAGAGACCAATATCCTTGATGAACATCGTTGCAAAAATTCTCACCAAAATACTAGCCAAGAGGACCCAACAGTACATGAAAAGGAGTATTCACCATGACCAAGTGGGATTTATCCCTGGGCTGCAAGGCTGGTTCAACATCCGCAAATCAGTCAACGTGATCAAATACATTAACAAAAGAAAGAACGAGAATCATATGATCCTCCCAAGAGATGCAGAAAAAGCATTGGACAAAGTACAGCACCCTTTCTGGATCAAAACTCTTCAGAGTATAGGGACAGCGGGTACATACCTCAATATCATAAAAGCCATCTACGAAAACGCTACAGCGAATATCATTCTCAATGGGGAAAAGCTGAGATCTTTTCCCCCAAAGTCAGCAACGCGGCAGGGATAGCCACTCTCACCACTGCTATTCAACATAGTATTAGAAGTCCTAGCCACAGCAATCAGACAACAAAAAGTAATCCAAGGCATCCAAATCGGCAGAGAGGAAGTCAAACTCTCACTCTTGGCAGATGATATGATACTTTATGTGGAAAACCCAAAAGACTCCACCCCAAAACTGCTAGAACTCACACAGCAATTCCGTCAAGTAGCAGGCTATAAAATCAATGCACAGGAATCAGTGGCATTCCTATACACCAACAACAAGACAGAAGAGAGACAAATCAAGGAGTCGATCCCATTCACAACTGCACCCAAAACCAGAAGAGACCTAGGAATATATTCATCCCAAGAGGCAAAGGATCTGTACTCAGAAAACTACAAAATACGCAGGAAAGAAATTGAAGAAGACACAAAGAAACGGAAAAACGTTCCATGCTCATGGATTGGGAGAACCAACATTGTGAAGAGGTCAATGCTACCTAGAGCAATCTACACATGCAATGCAATCCCCATCAAAATAGCATCCACTTTTTTCCACGAAATGGAACAAATAATCCTAAAATTTGAATGGAACCTGAAGAGACCCCGAGTAGCCAGAGGAATATTGAGAAAGAAAAGCAAAGCTGGCGGCATCACAATTCTGGACTTCCAGCTCTATGACAAAGCTGTCATCATCAAGACAGTATGGTACTGGCACAAAAACAGACACATGGATCCATGGAACAGAATCGAGAGCCCAGAAATGGACCCTCAACTCTATGGTCAACTTATCTTTGACAGAGCAGGAAGGAATGTCCAATGGCAAAAAGAGAGTCTCTTCAACAACTGGTGTTGGGAGAATTGGACAGCCCCATGCAGAAGAATGACACTGGACCATTTCCTGACACCACACACAGAAGTAGACGCCAAATGGTTGAAAGACCTCAATGTGAGACAGGAGTCCATCAAAATCCTAAAGGAGGACACAGGTAGCAAGCTCTTCGACCTCAGCCGCAGCAACTTCTTCCTAGAAACATCACCAAAGGCACGGGAAGCCAGGGCAAAAATGAACTATTGGGATTTCATCAAGATAAAAAGCTTTGGCACAGCAAAAGAAACAGTCCACAAAACCAAAAGACAACCGACAGAATGGGAGAAATTATTTGCAAATGACATATCAGATAAAGGGCTACTATCCAATATGTATAAAAACTTATCAAACTCAACACCCAAAGAACAAATAATCCAATCAAGAAATAGGCAGAAGACATGAACAGACATTTTTCCAAAGAAGACATCCAAATGGCCCACAGGCACATGAAAAAGTGCTCAACACGGCTCGGCATCAGGGAAATCCAAATCAAAACCTCAATGAGATACCACCTCACACCCGTCAGAATGGCTCAAATGAACAAGTCAGGGAACGACAGAGGTTGGCGGGGATGTGGAGAAAGGGGAACCCTCCGACACTGGTGGTGGGAATGCAAGCTGGTGCAACCCCTCTGGAAAAGTGTATGGAGGTTCCTCAAACAGTTATAATTAGAGCTACCATTCGATCCAGCAATTGCACTCCTGGGTATTTACCCCAAAGATACAAATGTAGGGACCCGAAGCGGTACGTGCACCCCATTGTTTATAGCAGCAATATCCACAATAGCCAAACGGTGGAAAGAGCCAAGATGTCCATCGACAGATGAATGGATAAAGAAGAGGTGGTATATATATACACAATGGACTATTACGCAGCCATCAAAAGGAATGAGGTGTTGCCATGGACAACGACGTGGATGGAACTGGAGGGTCCGACGATTAGTGAAATAAGTCAATCAGAGAAAGACATGTATCATATGACCTCACTGATATGAGGGATTCCTAATCCCAGGAACAGAGTGAGGCTTGCCGGAGTGATCGGGGGGGGGGATGGGGTGGCTGGGTGATAGACTTTGGGGAGGGTATGAGCTACGGTGAGCGCTGTGAATTGTGTAAGACTGTTGAATCACAGATCTGTACTTCTGAAACAAATAACGCAACATATTTTAAGAATAAAGGAAAACAAGGAGACAGCAGGAGAGGAAGAATGAAGGGGAGTTAGTGAGAGGGGGAGACGGACCAGGAGAGATGATGGATTCTGAAAAAAAATCCGAGGTTTCTAGAGGGGAGGTGGGTCGGTGGATTGGTTTGACTGGTGATGGTTATTAAAGAGGGCACATTCTGCATGGAGCACTGTGAGTTAGGAACAAACAATGAATCATGGGACAGTACACCAAAACAAATGATGTAGTACATGGTGATTAACAAAGCAATAAAAAACAAAGACTGTAATAAGAGATGAAGAAGGACACTATATCCTCCTTAAAGGGTCTATCCAACAAGAAGATCTCACAATTGTAAATATCTATGCCCCGAACATGGGAGCATCCAATTATATAAGGCAATTAAGAAGAAAAGCAAAGAAACACATTGACCACCATACAATCATAGTGGGGGACTTTAACACCCCCCTGACTGAAATGGCCAGATCATCTAAGCAAAAGATCAACAAGGAAATAAAGACTTTAAATGACACACTGGACCAAATGGACTTCACAGACATATTCAGAACGTTCCATCCCAATGCAACGGAATACACATTCTTCTCTAGTGCCCATGGAACATTCTCCAGAATGGATCACATCCTAGGTCACAAATCAGGTCTCAACCGGTACCCAAAGATTGGGATCATTCCCTGCACATTTTCAGACCACAATGTTTTGAAACTAGAACTCAATCACAAGAGGAGAGTCGGAAAGAACTCAAATACATGGAGGCTAAAGAGCATCCTACGAAAGAATGAATGGGTCAACCAGGAAATTAAAGAAGAATTTAAAAAGTTCATGGAAACCAATGAAAATGAAAACTCAACTGTCCAAAATCTTTGGGATACAGCCAAGGCAGTCCTGCGAGGAAAGTATATAGCAATACAAGCCTTTCTCAAGAAACAAGAAAGGTCTCAAATACACACCCAACCCTACACCTAAAGGAGCTGGAGAAAGAACGGCAAATAAAGCCTAAACCCAGCAGGAGAAGAGAAATCATGCAGTTCAGAGCAGAAATCAATGAAATAGAACCCAGAAGAACAGTAGAAGTGATCAACGGAACTAGGAGCTGGTACTTTGAAAGAATTCACAAGATTGATACACCCCTGTCCAGGCTGATCAAAAAGAAAAGAGAAATGACCCAAATCAACAAAATCATGAATGAAAGAGGAGAGATCACAAACAACACCAAAGAAATACAAACAATTATAAGAACGTAATCTGAGCAACCCTAGGGCAGCAAATTCCATAACCTGGAAGAAATGGGTGCATTCCTAGAGATGTGTCAACTAACAAAACTGACCCAGGAAGAAATAGAAAACATGAACAGTCCTATAACCACGAAGGCAATTGAAGTAGTCATCAAAAACCTCCCAAGAAACCAAAGCCCAGGGCCAGATGGTTTCCCAGGGGAATTCTATCAGACATTTAAAGAAGAATTAATACCTATTCTCCTGAAACTGTTCCAAACAATAGAAATGGAAGGAAAACTTCCAAACTCATTTATGAGGCCACCATTACCTTGATTCCAAAACCAGACAAAGATCCCATCAAAAAGGAGAATTAGAGACCAATATCCTTGATGAACATCGATGCAAAAATTCTCACCAAAATACTAGCCAAGAGGACCCAACAGTACATGAAAAGGAGTATTCACCATGACCAAGTGGGATTTATCCCTGGGCTGCAAGGCTGGTTCAACATCCGCAAATCAGTCAACGTGATCAAATACATTAACAAAAGAAAGAACGAGAATCATATGATCCTCCCAAGAGATGCAGAAAAAGCATTGGACAAAGTACAGCAACCTTTCTGGATCAAAACTCTTCAGAGTATAGGGACAGCGGGTACATACCTCAATATCATAAAAGCCATCTACGAAAACGCTACAGCGAATATCATTCTCAATGGGGAAAAGCTGAGATCTTTTCCCCCAAAGTCAGCAACGCGGCAGGGATAGCCACTCTCACCACTGCTATTCAACATAGTATTAGAAGTCCTAGCCACAGCAATCAGACAACAAAAAGTAATCCAAGGCATCCAAATCGGCAGAGAGGAAGTCAAACTCTCACTCTTGGCAGATGATATGATACTTTATGTGGAAAACCCAAAAGACTCCACCCCAAAACTGCTAGAACTCACACAGCAATTCCGTCAAGTAGCAGGCTATAAAATCAATGCACAGGAATCAGTGGCATTCCTATACACCAACAACAAGACAGAAGAGAGACAAATCAAGGAGTCGATCCCATTCACAACTGCACCCAAAACCAGAAGAGACCTAGCAATATATTGAACCCAAGAGGCAAGGGATCTGTACTCAGAAAACTACAAAATACGCAGGAAAGAAATTGAAGAAGACACAAAGAAACGGAAAAACGTTCCATGCTCATGGATTGGGAGAACCAACATTGTGAAGAGGTCAATGCTACCTAGAGCAATCTACACATGCAATGCAATCCCCATCAAAATACCATCCACTTTTTTCCACGAAATGGAACAAATAATCCTAAAATTTGAATGGAACCTGAAGAGACCCCGAGTAGCCAGAGGAATATTGAGAAAGAAAAGCAAAGCTGGCGGCATCACAATTCTGGACTTCCAGCTCTATGACAAAGCTGTCATCATCAAGACAGTATGGTACTGGCACAAAAACAGACACATGGATCCATGGAACAGAATCGAGAGCCCAGAAATGGACCCTCAACTCTATGGTCAACTTATCTTTGACAGAGCAGGAAGGAATGTCCAATGGCAAAAAGAGAGTCTCTTCAACAACTGGTGTTGGGAGAATTGGACAGCCCCATGCAGAAGAATGACACTGGACCATTTCCTGACACCACACACAGAAGTAGACGCCAAATGTTTGAAAGACCTCAATGTGAGACAGGAGTCCATCAAAATCCTAAAGGAGGACACAGGTAGCAAGCTCTTCGACCTCAGCCGCAGCAACTTCTTCCTAGAAACATCACCAAAGGCACGGGAAGCCAGGGCAAAAATGAACTATTGGGATTTCATCAAGATAAAAAGCTTTGGCACAGCAAAAGAAACAGTCCACAAAACCAAAAGACAACCGACAGAATGGGAGAAATTATTTGCAAATGACATATCAGATAAAGGGCTACTATCCAATATGTATAAAAACTTATCAAACTCAACACCCAAAGAACAAATAATCCAATCAAGAAATAGGCAGAAGACATGAACAGACATTTTTCCAAAGAAGACATCCAAATGGCCCACAGGCACATGAAAAAGTGCTCAACACGGCTCGGCATCAGGGAAATCCAAATCAAAACCTCAATGAGATACCACCTCACACCCGTCAGAATGGCTCAAATGAACAAGTCAGGGAACGACAGAGGTTGGCGGGGATGTGGAGAAAGGGGAACCCTCCTACACTGGTGGTGGGAATGCAAGCTGGTGCAACCCCTCTGGAAAAGTGTATGGAGGTTCCTCAAACAGTTATAATTAGAGCTACCATTCGATCCAGCAATTGCACTCCTGGGTATTTACCCCAAAGATACAAATGTAGGGACCCGAAGCGGTACGTGCACCCCATTGTTTATAGCAGCAATATCCACAATAGCCAAACGGTGGAAAGAGCCAAGATGTCCATCGACAGATGAATGGATAAAGAAGAGGTGGTATATATATACACAATGGACTATTACGCAGCCATCAAAAGGAATGAGGTGTTGCCATGGACAACGACGTGGATGGAACTGGAGGGTCCGACGATTAGTGAAATAAGTCAATCAGAGAAAGACATGTATCATATGACCTCACTGATATGAGGGATTCTTAATCTCAGGAACAGAGTGAGGCTTGCCGGAGTGGTCGGGGGGGGGATGGGGTGGCTGGGTGATAGACTTTGGGGAGGGTATGAGCTACGGTGAGCGCTGTGAATTGTGTAAGACTGTTGAATCACAGATCTGTACTTCTGAAACAAATAACGCAACATATTTTAAGAATAAAGGAAAACAAGGAGACAGCAGGAGAGGAAGAATGAAGGGGAGTTAGTGAGAGGGGGAGACGGACCAGGAGAGATGATGGATTCTGAAAAAAAATCCGAGGTTTCTAGAGGGGAGGTGGGTCGGTGGATTGGTTTGACTGGTGATGGTTATTAAAGAGGGCACATTCTGCATGGAGCACTGTGAGTTAGGAACAAACAATGAATCATGGGACAGTACACCAAAACAAATGATGTAGTACATGGTGATTAACAAAGCAATAAAAAACAAAGACTGTAATAAGAGATGAAGAAGGACACTATATCCTCCTTAAAGGGTCTATCCAACAAGAAGATCTCACAATTGTAAATATCTATGCCCCGAACATGGGAGCATCCAATTATATAAGGCAATTAAGAAGAAAAGCAAAGAAACACATTGACCACCATACAATCATAGTGGGGGACTTTAACACCCCCCTGACTGAAATGGCCAGATCATCTAAGCAAAAGATCAACAAGGAAATAAAGACTTTAAATGACACACTGGACCAAATGGACTTCACAGACATATTCAGAACGTTCCATCCCAATGCAACGGAATACACATTCTTCTCTAGTGCCCATGGAACATTCTCCAGAATGGATCACATCCTAGGTCACAAATCAGGTCTCAACCGGTACCCAAAGATTGGGATCATTCCCTGCACATTTTCAGACCACAATGTTTTGAAACTAGAACTCAATCACAAGAGGAGAGTCGGAAAGAACTCAAATACATGGAGGCTAAAGAGCATCCTACGAAAGAATGAATGGGTCAACCAGGAAATTAAAGAAGAATTTAAAAAGTTCATGGAAACCAATGAAAATGAAAACTCAACTGTCCAAAATCTTTGGGATACAGCCAAGGCAGTCCTGCGAGGAAAGTATATAGCAATACAAGCCTTTCTCAAGAAACAAGAAAGGTCTCAAATACACACCCAACCCTACACCTAAAGGAGCTGGAGAAAGAACGGCAAATAAAGCCTAAACCCAGCAGGAGAAGAGAAATCATGCAGTTCAGAGCAGAAATCAATGAAATAGAACCCAGAAGAACAGTAGAAGTGATCAACGGAACTAGGAGCTGGTACTTTGAAAGAATTCACAAGATTGATACACCCCTGTCCAGGCTGATCAAAAAGAAAAGAGAAATGACCCAAATCAACAAAATCATGAATGAAAGAGGAGAGATCACAAACAACACCAAAGAAATACAAACAATTATAAGAACGTAATCTGAGCAACCCTAGGGCAGCAAATTCCATAACCTGGAAGAAATGGGTGCATTCCTAGAGATGTGTCAACTAACAAAACTGACCCAGGAAGAAATAGAAAACATGAACAGTCCTATAACCACGAAGGCAATTGAAGTAGTCATCAAAAACCTCCCAAGAAACCAAAGCCCAGGGCCAGATGGTTTCCCAGGGGAATTCTATCAGACATTTAAAGAAGAATTAATACCTATTCTCCTGAAACTGTTCCAAACAATAGAAATGGAAGGAAAACTTCCAAACTCATTTATGAGGCCACCATTACCTTGATTCCAAAACCAGACAAAGATCCCATCAAAAAGGAGAATTAGAGACCAATATCCTTGATGAACATCGATGCAAAAATTCTCACCAAAATACTAGCCAAGAGGACCCAACAGTACATGAAAAGGAGTATTCACCATGACCAAGTGGGATTTATCCCTGGGCTGCAAGGCTGGTTCAACATCCGCAAATCAGTCAACGTGATCAAATACATTAACAAAAGAAAGAACGAGAATCATATGATCCTCCCAAGAGATGCAGAAAAAGCATTGGACAAAGTACAGCAACCTTTCTGGATCAAAACTCTTCAGAGTATAGGGACAGCGGGTACATACCTCAATATCATAAAAGCCATCTACGAAAACGCTACAGCGAATATCATTCTCAATGGGGAAAAGCTGAGATCTTTTCCCCCAAAGTCAGCAACGCGGCAGGGATAGCCACTCTCACCACTGCTATTCAACATAGTATTAGAAGTCCTAGCCACAGCAATCAGACAACAAAAAGTAATCCAAGGCATCCAAATCGGCAGAGAGGAAGTCAAACTCTCACTCTTGGCAGATGATATGATACTTTATGTGGAAAACCCAAAAGACTCCACCCCAAAACTGCTAGAACTCACACAGCAATTCCGTCAAGTAGCAGGCTATAAAATCAATGCACAGGAATCAGTGGCATTCCTATACAACAACAACAAGACAGAAGAGAGACAAATCAAGGAGTCGATCCCATTCACAACTGCACCCAAAACCAGAAGAGACCTAGGAATATATTCATCCCAAGAGGCAAGGGATCTGTACTCAGAAAACTACAAAATACGAAGGAAAGAAATTGAAGAAGACACAAAGAAACGGAAAAGCGTTCCATGCTCATGGATTGGGAGAACCAACATTGTGAAGAGGTCAATGCTACCTAGAGCAATCTACACATGCAATGCAATCCCCATCAAAATACCATCCACTTTTTTCCACGAAATGGAACAAATAATCCTAAAATTTGAATGGAACCTGAAGAGACCCCGAGTAGCCAGAGGAATATTGAGAAAGAAAAGCAAAGCTGGCGGCATCACAATTCTGGACTTCCAGCTCTATGACAAAGCTGTCATCATCAAGACAGTATGGTACTGGCACAAAAACAGACACATGGATCCATGGAACAGAATCGAGAGCCCAGAAATGGACCCTCAACTCTATGGTCAACTTATCTTTGACAGAGCAGGAAGGAATGTCCAATGGCAAAAAGAGAGTCTCTTCAACAACTGGTGTTGGGAGAATTGGACAGCCCCATGCAGAAGAATGACACTGGACCATTTCCTGACACCACACACAGAAGTAGACGCCAAATGTTTGAAAGACCTCAATGTGAGACAGGAGTCCATCAAAATCCTAAAGGAGGACACAGGTAGCAAGCTCTTCGACCTCAGCCGCAGCAACTTCTTCCTAGAAACATCACCAAAGGCACGGGAAGCCAGGGCAAAAATGAACTATTGGGATTTCATCAAGATAAAAAGCTTTGGCACAGCAAAAGAAACAGTCCACAAAACCAAAAGACAACCGACAGAATGGGAGAAATTATTTGCAAATGACATATCAGATAAAGGGCTACTATCCAATATGTATAAAAACTTATCAAACTCAACACCCAAAGAACAAATAATCCAATCAAGAAATAGGCAGAAGACATGAACAGACATTTTTCCAAAGAAGACATCCAAATGGCCCACAGGCACATGAAAAAGTGCTCAACACGGCTCGGCATCAGGGAAATCCAAATCAAAACCTCAATGAGATACCACCTCACACCCGTCAGAATGGCTCAAATGAACAAGTCAGGGAACGACAGAGGTTGGCGGGGATGTGGAGAAAGGGGAACCCTCCTACACTGGTGGTGGGAATGCAAGCTGGTGCAACCCCTCTGGAAAAGTGTATGGAGGTTCCTCAAACAGTTATAATTAGAGCTACCATTCGATCCAGCAATTGCACTCCTGGGTATTTACCCCAAAGATACAAATGTAGGGACCCGAAGCGGTACGTGCACCCCATTGTTTATAGCAGCAATATCCACAATAGCCAAACGGTGGAAAGAGCCAAGATGTCCATCGACAGATGAATGGATAAAGAAGAGGTGGTATATATATACACAATGGACTATTACGCAGCCATCAAAAGGAATGAGGTGTTGCCATGGACAACGACGTGGATGGAACTGGAGGGTCCGACGATTAGTGAAATAAGTCAATCAGAGAAAGACATGTATCATATGACCTCACTGATATGAGGGATTCTTAATCTCAGGAACAGAGTGAGGCTTGCTGGAGTGGTCGGGGGGGGGATGGGGTGGCTGGGTGATAGACTTTGGGGAGGGTATGAGCTACGGTGAGCGCTGTGAATTGTGTAAGACTGTTGAATCACAGATCTGTACTTCTGAAACAAATAACGCAACATATTTTAAGAATAAAGGAAAACAAGGAGACAGCAGGAGAGGAAGAATGAAGGGGAGTTAGTGAGAGGGGGAGACGGACCAGGAGAGATGATGGATTCTGAAAAAAAATCCGAGGTTTCTAGAGGGGAGGTGGGTCGGTGGATTGGTTTGACTGGTGATGGTTATTAAAGAGGGCACATTCTGCATGGAGCACTGTGTGTTAGGAACAAACAATGAATCATGGGACAGTACACCAAAACAAATGATGTAGTACATGGTGATTAACAAAGCAATAAAAAACAAAGACTGTAATAAGAGATGAAGAAGGACACTATATCCTCCTTAAAGGGTCTATCCAACAAGAAGATCTCACAATTGTAAATATCTATGCCCCGAACATGGGAGCATCCAATTATATAAGGCAATTAAGAAGAAAAGCAAAGAAACACATTGACCACCATACAATCATAGTGGGGGACTTTAACACCCCCCTGACTGAAATGGCCAGATCATCTAAGCAAAAGATCAACAAGGAAAGAAAGACTTTAAATGACACACTGGACCAAATGGACTTCACAGACATATTCAGAACGTTCCATCCCAATGCAACGGAATACACTTTCTTCTCTAGTGCCCATGGAACATTCTCCAGAATGGATCACATCCTAGGTCACAAATCAGGTCTCAACCGGTACCCAAAGATTGGGATCATTCCCTGCACATTTTCAGACCACAATGCTTTGAAACTAGAATTCAATCACAAGAGGAAAGTGGGAAAGAACTCAAATACATGGAGGCTAAAGAGCATCCTACGAAAGAATGAATGGGTCAACCAGGAAATTAAAGAAGAATTTAAAAAGTTCATGGAAACCAATGAAAATGAAAACTCAACTGTCCAAAATCTTTGGGATACAGCCAAGGCAGTCCTGCGAGGAAAGTATATAGCAATACAAGCCTTTCTCAAGAAACAAGAAAGGTCTCAAATACACACCCAACCCTACACCTAAAGGAGCTGGAGAAAGAACGGCAAATAAAGCCTAAACCGAGCAGGAGAAGAGAAATCATGCAGTTCAGAGCAGAAATCAATGAAATAGAACCCAGAAGAACAGTAGAAGTGATCAACGGAACTAGGAGCTGGTACTTTGAAAGAATTCACAAGATTGATACACCCCTGTCCAGGCTGATCAAAAAGAAAAGAGAAATGACCCAAATCAACAAAATCATGAATGAAAGAGGAGAGATCACAAACAACACCAAAGAAATACAAACAATTATAAGAACGTAATCTGAGCAACCCTAGGGCAGCAAATTCCATAACCTGGAAGAAATGGGTGCATTCCTAGAGATGTGTCAACTAACAAAACTGACCCAGGAAGAAATAGAAAACATGAACAGTCCTATAACCACGAAGGCAATTGAAGTAGTCATCAAAAACCTCCCAAGAAACCAAAGCCCAGGGCCAGATGGTTTCCCAGGGGAATTCTATCAGACATTTAAAGAAGAATTAATACCTATTCTCCTGAAACTGTTCCAAACAATAGAAATGGAAGGAAAACTTCCAAACTCATTTATGAGGCCACCATTACCTTGATTCCAAAACCAGACAAAGATCCCATCAAAAAGGAGAATTAGAGACCAATATCCTTGATGAACATCGTTGCAAAAATTCTCACCAAAATACTAGCCAAGAGGACCCAACAGTACATGAAAAGGAGTATTCACCATGACCAAGTGGGATTTATCCCTGGGCTGCAAGGCTGGTTCAACATCCGCAAATCAGTCAACGTGATCAAATACATTAACAAAAGAAAGAACGAGAATCATATGATCCTCCCAAGAGATGCAGAAAAAGCATTGGACAAAGTACAGCACCCTTTCTGGATCAAAACTCTTCAGAGTATAGGGACAGCGGGTACATACCTCAATATCATAAAAGCCATCTACGAAAACGCTACAGCGAATATCATTCTCAATGGGGAAAAGCTGAGATCTTTTCCCCCAAAGTCAGCAACGCGGCAGGGATAGCCACTCTCACCACTGCTATTCAACATAGTATTAGAAGTCCTAGCCACAGCAATCAGACAACAAAAAGTAATCCAAGGCATCCAAATCGGCAGAGAGGAAGTCAAACTCTCACTCTTGGCAGATGATATGATACTTTATGTGGAAAACCCAAAAGACTCCACCCCAAAACTGCTAGAACTCACACAGCAATTCCGTCAAGTAGCAGGCTATAAAATCAATGCACAGGAATCAGTGGCATTCCTATACACCAACAACAAGACAGAAGAGAGACAAATCAAGGAGTCGATCCCATTCACAACTGCACCCAAAACCAGAAGAGACCTAGGAATATATTCATCCCAAGAGGCAAAGGATCTGTACTCAGAAAACTACAAAATACGCAGGAAAGAAATTGAAGAAGACACAAAGAAACGGAAAAACGTTCCATGCTCATGGATTGGGAGAACCAACATTGTGAAGAGGTCAATGCTACCTAGAGCAATCTACACATGCAATGCAATCCCCATCAAAATAGCATCCACTTTTTTCCACGAAATGGAACAAATAATCCTAAAATTTGAATGGAACCTGAAGAGACCCCGAGTAGCCAGAGGAATATTGAGAAAGAAAAGCAAAGCTGGCGGCATCACAATTCTGGACTTCCAGCTCTATGACAAAGCTGTCATCATCAAGACAGTATGGTACTGGCACAAAAACAGACACATGGATCCATGGAACAGAATCGAGAGCCCAGAAATGGACCCTCAACTCTATGGTCAACTTATCTTTGACAGAGCAGGAAGGAATGTCCAATGGCAAAAAGAGAGTCTCTTCAACAACTGGTGTTGGGAGAATTGGACAGCCCCATGCAGAAGAATGACACTGGACCATTTCCTGACACCACACACAGAAGTAGACGCCAAATGGTTGAAAGACCTCAATGTGAGACAGGAGTCCATCAAAATCCTAAAGGAGGACACAGGTAGCAAGCTCTTCGACCTCAGCCGCAGCAACTTCTTCCTAGAAACATCACCAAAGGCACGGGAAGCCAGGGCAAAAATGAACTATTGGGATTTCATCAAGATAAAAAGCTTTGGCACAGCAAAAGAAACAGTCCACAAAACCAAAAGACAACCGACAGAATGGGAGAAATTATTTGCAAATGACATATCAGATAAAGGGCTACTATCCAATATGTATAAAAACTTATCAAACTCAACACCCAAAGAACAAATAATCCAATCAAGAAATAGGCAGAAGACATGAACAGACATTTTTCCAAAGAAGACATCCAAATGGCCCACAGGCACATGAAAAAGTGCTCAACACGGCTCGGCATCAGGGAAATCCAAATCAAAACCTCAATGAGATACCACCTCACACCCGTCAGAATGGCTCAAATGAACAAGTCAGGGAACGACAGAGGTTGGCGGGGATGTGGAGAAAGGGGAACCCTCCGACACTGGTGGTGGGAATGCAAGCTGGTGCAACACCTCTGGAAAAGTGTATGGAGGTTCCTCAAACAGTTATAATTAGAGCTACCATTCGATCCAGCAATTGCACTCCTGGGTATTTACCCCAAAGATACAAATGTAGGGACCCGAAGCGGTACGTGCACCCCATTGTTTATAGCAGCAATATCCACAATAGCCAAACGGTGGAAAGAGGCAAGATGTCCATCGACAGATGAATGGATAAAGAAGAGGTGGTATATATATACACAATGGACTATTACGCAGCCATCAAAAGGAATGAGGTGTTGCCATGGACAACGACGTGGATGGAACTGGAGGGTCCGACGATTAGTGAAATAAGTCAATCAGAGAAAGACATGTATCATATGACCTCACTGATATGAGCGATTCCTAATCTCAGGAACAGAGTGAGGCTTGCCGGAGTGATCGGGGGGGGGGATGGGGTGGCTGGGTGATAGACTTTGGGGAGGGTATGAGCTACGGTGAGCGCTGTGAATTGTGTAAGACTGTTGAATCACAGATCTGTACTTCTGAAACAAATAACGCAACATATTTTAAGAATAAAGGAAAACAAGGAGACAGCAGGAGAGGAAGAATGAAGGGGAGTTAGTGAGAGGGGGAGACGGACCAGGAGAGATGATGGATTCTGAAAAAAAATCCGAGGTTTCTAGAGGGGAGGTGGGTCGGTGGATTGGTTTGACTGGTGATGGTTATTAAAGAGGGCACATTCTGCATGGAGCACTGTGAGTTAGGAACAAACAATGAATCATGGGACAGTACACCAAAACAAATGATGTAGTACATGGTGATTAACAAAGCAATAAAAAACAAAGACTGTAATAAGAGATGAAGAAGGACACTATATCCTCCTTAAAGGGTCTATCCAACAAGAAGATCTCACAATTGTAAATATCTATGCCCCGAACATGGGAGCATCCAATTATATAAGGCAATTAAGAAGAAAAGCAAAGAAACACATTGACCACCATACAATCATAGTGGGGGACTTTAACACCCCCCTGACTGAAATGGCCAGATCATCTAAGCAAAAGATCAACAAGGAAATAAAGACTTTAAATGACACACTGGACCAAATGGACTTCACAGACATATTCAGAACGTTCCATCCCAATGCAACGGAATACACATTCTTCTCTAGTGCCCATGGAACATTCTCCAGAATGGATCACATCCTAGGTCACAAATCAGGTCTCAACCGGTACCCAAAGATTGGGATCATTCCCTGCACATTTTCAGACCACAATGTTTTGAAACTAGAACTCAATCACAAGAGGAGAGTCGGAAAGAACTCAAATACATGGAGGCTAAAGAGCATCCTACGAAAGAATGAATGGGTCAACCAGGAAATTAAAGAAGAATTTAAAAAGTTCATGGAAACCAATGAAAATGAAAACTCAACTGTCCAAAATCTTTGGGATACAGCCAAGGCAGTCCTGCGAGGAAAGTATATAGCAATACAAGCCTTTCTCAAGAAACAAGAAAGGTCTCAAATACACACCCAACCCTACACCTAAAGGAGCTGGAGAAAGAACGGCAAATAAAGCCTAAACCCAGCAGGAGAAGAGAAATCATGCAGTTCAGAGCAGAAATCAATGAAATAGAACCCAGAAGAACAGTAGAATTGATCAACGGAACTAGGAGCTGGTACTTTGAAAGAATTCACAAGATTGATACACCCCTGTCCAGGCTGATCAAAAAGAAAAGAGAAATGACCCAAATCAACAAAATCATGAATGAAAGAGGAGAGATCACAAACAACACCAAAGAAATACAAACAATTATAAGAACGTAATCTGAGCAACCCTAGGGCAGCAAATTCCATAACCTGGAAGAAATGGGTGCATTCCTAGAGATGTGTCAACTAACAAAACTGACCCAGGAAGAAATAGAAAACATGAACAGTCCTATAACCACGAAGGCAATTGAAGTAGTCATCAAAAACCTCCCAAGAAACCAAAGCCCAGGGCCAGATGGTTTCCCAGGGGAATTCTATCAGACATTTAAAGAAGAATTAATACCTATTCTCCTGAAACTGTTCCAAACAATAGAAATGGAAGGAAAACTTCCAAACTCATTTATGAGGCCACCATTACCTTGATTCCAAAACCAGACAAAGATCCCATCAAAAAGGAGAATTAGAGACCAATATCCTTGATGAACATCGATGCAAAAATTCTCACCAAAATACTAGCCAAGAGGACCCAACAGTACATGAAAAGGAGTATTCACCATGACCAAGTGGGATTTATCCCTGGGCTGCAAGGCTGGTTCAACATCCGCAAATCAGTCAACGTGATCAAATACATTAACAAAAGAAAGAACGAGAATCATATGATCCTCCCAAGAGATGCAGAAAAAGCATTGGACAAAGTACAGCAACCTTTCTGGATCAAAACTCTTCAGAGTATAGGGACAGCGGGTACATACCTCAATATCATAAAAGCCATCTACGAAAACGCTACAGCGAATATCATTCTCAATGGGGAAAAGCTGAGATCTTTTCCCCCAAAGTCAGCAACGCGGCAGGGATAGCCACTCTCACCACTGCTATTCAACATAGTATTAGAAGTCCTAGCCACAGCAATCAGACAACAAAAAGTAATCCAAGGCATCCAAATCGGCAGAGAGGAAGTCAAACTCTCACTCTTGGCAGATGATATGATACTTTATGTGGAAAACCCAAAAGACTCCACCCCAAAACTGCTAGAACTCACACAGCAATTCCGTCAAGTAGCAGGCTATAAAATCAATGCACAGGAATCAGTGGCATTCCTATACAACAACAACAAGACAGAAGAGAGACAAATCAAGGAGTCGATCCCATTCACAACTGCACCCAAAACCAGAAGAGACCTAGCAATATATTGAACCCAAGAGGCAAGGGATCTGTACTCAGAAAACTACAAAATACGCAGGAAAGAAATTGAAGAAGACACAAAGAAACGGAAAAACGTTCCATGCTCATGGATTGGGAGAACCAACATTGTGAAGAGGTCAATGCTACCTAGAGCAATCTACACATGCAATGCAATCCCCATCAAAATACCATCCACTTTTTTCCACGAAATGGAACAAATAATCCTAAAATTTGAATGGAACCTGAAGAGACCCCGAGTAGCCAGAGGAATATTGAGAAAGAAAAGCAAAGCTGGCGGCATCACAATTCTGGACTTCCAGCTCTATGACAAAGCTGTCATCATCAAGACAGTATGGTACTGGCACAAAAACAGACACATGGATCCATGGAACAGAATCGAGAGCCCAGAAATGGACCCTCAACTCTATGGTCAACTTATCTTTGACAGAGCAGGAAGGAATGTCCAATGGCAAAAAGAGAGTCTCTTCAACAACTGGTGTTGGGAGAATTGGACAGCCCCATGCAGAAGAATGACACTGGACCATTTCCTGACACCACACACAGAAGTAGACGCCAAATGTTTGAAAGACCTCAATGTGAGACAGGAGTCCATCAAAATCCTAAAGGAGGACACAGGTAGCAAGCTCTTCGACCTCAGCCGCAGCAACTTCTTCCTAGAAACATCACCAAAGGCACGGGAAGCCAGGGCAAAAATGAACTATTGGGATTTCATCAAGATAAAAAGCTTTGGCACAGCAAAAGAAACAGTCCACAAAACCAAAAGACAACCGACAGAATGGGAGAAATTATTTGCAAATGACATATCAGATAAAGGGCTACTATCCAATATGTATAAAAACTTATCAAACTCAACACCCAAAGAACAAATAATCCAATCAAGAAATAGGCAGAAGACATGAACAGACATTTTTCCAAAGAAGACATCCAAATGGCCCACAGGCACATGAAAAAGTGCTCAACACGGCTCGGCATCAGGGAAATCCAAATCAAAACCTCAATGAGATACCACCTCACACCCGTCAGAATGGCTCAAATGAACAAGTCAGGGAACGACAGAGGTTGGCGGGGATGTGGAGAAAGGGGAACCCTCCTACACTGGTGGTGGGAATGCAAGCTGGTGCAACCCCTCTGGAAAAGTGTATGTAGGTTCCTCAAACAGTTATAATTAGAGCTACCATTCGATCCAGCAATTGCACTCCTGGGTATTTACCCCAAAGATACAAATGTAGGGACCCGAAGCGGTACGTGCACCCCATTGTTTATAGCAGCAATATCCACAATAGCCAAACGGTGGAAAGAGCCAAGATGTCCATCGACAGATGAATGGATAAAGAAGAGGTGGTATATATATACACAATGGACTATTACGCAGCCATCAAAAGGAATGAGGTGTTGCCATGGACAACGACGTGGATGGAACTGGAGGGTCCGACGATTAGTGAAATAAGTCAATCAGAGAAAGACATGTATCATATGACCTCACTGATATGAGGGATTCTTAATCTCAGGAACAGAGTGAGGCTTGCCGGAGTGGTCGGGGGGGGGATGGGGTGGCTGGGTGATAGACTTTGGGGAGGGTATGAGCTACGGTGAGCGCTGTGAATTGTGTAAGACTGTTGAATCACAGATCTGTACTTCTGAAACAAATAACGCAACATATTTTAAGAATAAAGGAAAACAAGGAGACAGCAGGAGAGGAAGAATGAAGGGGAGTTAGTGAGAGGGGGAGACGGACCAGGAGAGATGATGGATTCTGAAAAAAAATCCGAGGTTTCTAGAGGGGAGGTGGGTCGGTGGATTGGTTTGACTGGTGATGGTTATTAAAGAGGGCACATTCTGCATGGAGCACTGTGAGTTAGGAACAAACAATGAATCATGGGACAGTACACCAAAACAAATGATGTAGTACATGGTGATTAACAAAGCAATAAAAAACAAAGACTGTAATAAGAGATGAAGAAGGACACTATATCCTCCTTAAAGGGTCTATCCAACAAGAAGATCTCACAATTGTAAATATCTATGCCCCGAACATGGGAGCATCCAATTATATAAGGCAATTAAGAAGAAAAGCAAAGAAACACATTGACCACCATACAATCATAGTGGGGGACTTTAACACCCCCCTGACTGAAATGGCCAGATCATCTAAGCAAAAGATCAACAAGGAAATAAAGACTTTAAATGACACACTGGACCAAATGGACTTCACAGACATATTCAGAACGTTCCATCCCAATGCAACGGAATACACATTCTTCTCTAGTGCCCATGGAACATTCTCCAGAATGGATCACATCCTAGGTCACAAATCAGGTCTCAACCGGTACCCAAAGATTGGGATCATTCCCTGCACATTTTCAGACCACAATGTTTTGAAACTAGAACTCAATCACAAGAGGAGAGTCGGAAAGAACTCAAATACATGGAGGCTAAAGAGCATCCTACGAAAGAATGAATGGGTCAACCAGGAAATTAAAGAAGAATTTAAAAAGTTCATGGAAACCAATGAAAATGAAAACTCAACTGTCCAAAATCTTTGGGATACAGCCAAGGCAGTCCTGCGAGGAAAGTATATAGCAATACAAGCCTTTCTCAAGAAACAAGAAAGGTCTCAAATACACACCCAACCCTACACCTAAAGGAGCTGGAGAAAGAACGGCAAATAAAGCCTAAACCCAGCAGGAGAAGAGAAATCATGCAGTTCAGAGCAGAAATCAATGAAATAGAACCCAGAAGAACAGTAGAAGTGATCAACGGAACTAGGAGCTGGTACTTTGAAAGAATTCACAAGATTGATACACCCCTGTCCAGGCTGATCAAAAAGAAAAGAGAAATGACCCAAATCAACAAAATCATGAATGAAAGAGGAGAGATCACAAACAACACCAAAGAAATACAAACAATTATAAGAACGTAATCTGAGCAACCCTAGGGCAGCAAATTCCATAACCTGGAAGAAATGGGTGCATTCCTAGAGATGTGTCAACTAACAAAACTGACCCAGGAAGAAATAGAAAACATGAACAGTCCTATAACCACGAAGGCAATTGAAGTAGTCATCAAAAACCTCCCAAGAAACCAAAGCCCAGGGCCAGATGGTTTCCCAGGGGAATTCTATCAGACATTTAAAGAAGAATTAATACCTATTCTCCTGAAACTGTTCCAAACAATAGAAATGGAAGGAAAACTTCCAAACTCATTTATGAGGCCACCATTACCTTGATTCCAAAACCAGACAAAGATCCCATCAAAAAGGAGAATTAGAGACCAATATCCTTGATGAACATCGATGCAAAAATTCTCACCAAAATACTAGCCAAGAGGACCCAACAGTACATGAAAAGGAGTATTCACCATGACCAAGTGGGATTTATCCCTGGGCTGCAAGGCTGGTTCAACATCCGCAAATCAGTCAACGTGATCAAATACATTAACAAAAGAAAGAACGAGAATCATATGATCCTCCCAAGAGATGCAGAAAAAGCATTGGACAAAGTACAGCAACCTTTCTGGATCAAAACTCTTCAGAGTATAGGGACAGCGGGTACATACCTCAATATCATAAAAGCCATCTACGAAAACGCTACAGCGAATATCATTCTCAATGGGGAAAAGCTGAGATCTTTTCCCCCAAAGTCAGCAACGCGGCAGGGATAGCCACTCTCACCACTGCTATTCAACATAGTATTAGAAGTCCTAGCCACAGCAATCAGACAACAAAAAGTAATCCAAGGCATCCAAATCGGCAGAGAGGAAGTCAAACTCTCACTCTTGGCAGATGATATGATACTTTATGTGGAAAACCCAAAAGACTCCACCCCAAAACTGCTAGAACTCACACAGCAATTCCGTCAAGTAGCAGGCTATAAAATCAATGCACAGGAATCAGTGGCATTCCTATACAACAACAACAAGACAGAAGAGAGACAAATCAAGGAGTCGATCCCATTCACAACTGCACCCAAAACCAGAAGAGACCTAGGAATATATTCATCCCAAGAGGCAAGGGATCTGTACTCAGAAAACTACAAAATACGAAGGAAAGAAATTGAAGAAGACACAAAGAAACGGAAAAGCGTTCCATGCTCATGGATTGGGAGAACCAACATTGTGAAGAGGTCAATGCTACCTAGAGCAATCTACACATGCAATGCAATCCCCATCAAAATACCATCCACTTTTTTCCACGAAATGGAACAAATAATCCTAAAATTTGAATGGAACCTGAAGAGACCCCGAGTAGCCAGAGGAATATTGAGAAAGAAAAGCAAAGCTGGCGGCATCACAATTCTGGACTTCCAGCTCTATGACAAAGCTGTCATCATCAAGACAGTATGGTACTGGCACAAAAACAGACACATGGATCCATGGAACAGAATCGAGAGCCCAGAAATGGACCCTCAACTCTATGGTCAACTTATCTTTGACAGAGCAGGAAGGAATGTCCAATGGCAAAAAGAGAGTCTCTTCAACAACTGGTGTTGGGAGAATTGGACAGCCCCATGCAGAAGAATGACACTGGACCATTTCCTGACACCACACACAGAAGTAGACGCCAAATGTTTGAAAGACCTCAATGTGAGACAGGAGTCCATCAAAATCCTAAAGGAGGACACAGGTAGCAAGCTCTTCGACCTCAGCCGCAGCAACTTCTTCCTAGAAACATCACCAAAGGCACGGGAAGCCAGGGCAAAAATGAACTATTGGGATTTCATCAAGATAAAAAGCTTTGGCACAGCAAAAGAAACAGTCCACAAAACCAAAAGACAACCGACAGAATGGGAGAAATTATTTGCAAATGACATATCAGATAAAGGGCTACTATCCAATATGTATAAAAACTTATCAAACTCAACACCCAAAGAACAAATAATCCAATCAAGAAATAGGCAGAAGACATGAACAGACATTTTTCCAAAGAAGACATCCAAATGGCCCACAGGCACATGAAAAAGTGCTCAACACGGCTCGGCATCAGGGAAATCCAAATCAAAACCTCAATGAGATACCACCTCACACCCGTCAGAATGGCTCAAATGAACAAGTCAGGGAACGACAGAGGTTGGCGGGGATGTGGAGAAAGGGGAACCCTCCTACACTGGTGGTGGGAATGCAAGCTGGTGCAACCCCTCTGGAAAAGTGTATGGAGGTTCCTCAAACAGTTATAATTAGAGCTACCATTCGATCCAGCAATTGCACTCCTGGGTATTTACCCCAAAGATACAAATGTAGGGACCCGAAGCGGTACGTGCACCCCATTGTTTATAGCAGCAATATCCACAATAGCCAAACGGTGGAAAGAGCCAAGATGTCCATCGACAGATGAATGGATAAAGAAGAGGTGGTATATATATACACAATGGACTATTACGCAGCCATCAAAAGGAATGAGGTGTTGCCATGGACAACGACGTGGATGGAACTGGAGGGTCCGACGATTAGTGAAATAAGTCAATCAGAGAAAGACATGTATCATATGACCTCACTGATATGAGGGATTCTTAATCTCAGGAACAGAGTGAGGCTTGCTGGAGTGGTCGGGGGGGGGATGGGGTGGCTGGGTGATAGACTTTGGGGAGGGTATGAGCTACGGTGAGCGCTGTGAATTGTGTAAGACTGTTGAATCACAGATCTGTACTTCTGAAACAAATAACGCAACATATTTTAAGAATAAAGGAAAACAAGGAGACAGCAGGAGAGGAAGAATGAAGGGGAGTTAGTGAGAGGGGGAGACGGACCAGGAGAGATGATGGATTCTGAAAAAAAATCCGAGGTTTCTAGAGGGGAGGTGGGTCGGTGGATTGGTTTGACTGGTGATGGTTATTAAAGAGGGCACATTCTGCATGGAGCACTGTGTGTTAGGAACAAACAATGAATCATGGGACAGTACACCAAAACAAATGATGTAGTACATGGTGATTAACAAAGCAATAAAAAACAAAGACTGTAATAAGAGATGAAGAAGGACACTATATCCTCCTTAAAGGGTCTATCCAACAAGAAGATCTCACAATTGTAAATATCTATGCCCCGAACATGGGAGCATCCAATTATATAAGGCAATTAAGAAGAAAAGCAAAGAAACACATTGACCACCATACAATCATAGTGGGGGACTTTAACACCCCCCTGACTGAAATGGCCAGATCATCTAAGCAAAAGATCAACAAGGAAAGAAAGACTTTAAATGACACACTGGACCAAATGGACTTCACAGACATATTCAGAACGTTCCATCCCAATGCAACGGAATACACTTTCTTCTCTAGTGCCCATGGAACATTCTCCAGAATGGATCACATCCTAGGTCACAAATCAGGTCTCAACCGGTACCCAAAGATTGGGATCATTCCCTGCACATTTTCAGACCACAATGCTTTGAAACTAGAATTCAATCACAAGAGGAAAGTGGGAAAGAACTCAAATACATGGAGGCTAAAGAGCATCCTACGAAAGAATGAATGGGTCAACCAGGAAATTAAAGAAGAATTTAAAAAGTTCATGGAAACCAATGAAAATGAAAACTCAACTGTCCAAAATCTTTGGGATACAGCCAAGGCAGTCCTGCGAGGAAAGTATATAGCAATACAAGCCTTTCTCAAGAAACAAGAAAGGTCTCAAATACACACCCAACCCTACACCTAAAGGAGCTGGAGAAAGAACGGCAAATAAAGCCTAAACCGAGCAGGAGAAGAGAAATCATGCAGTTCAGAGCAGAAATCAATGAAATAGAACCCAGAAGAACAGTAGAAGTGATCAACGGAACTAGGAGCTGGTACTTTGAAAGAATTCACAAGATTGATACACCCCTGTCCAGGCTGATCAAAAAGAAAAGAGAAATGACCCAAATCAACAAAATCATGAATGAAAGAGGAGAGATCACAAACAACACCAAAGAAATACAAACAATTATAAGAACGTAATCTGAGCAACCCTAGGGCAGCAAATTCCATAACCTGGAAGAAATGGGTGCATTCCTAGAGATGTGTCAACTAACAAAACTGACCCAGGAAGAAATAGAAAACATGAACAGTCCTATAACCACGAAGGCAATTGAAGTAGTCATCAAAAACCTCCCAAGAAACCAAAGCCCAGGGCCAGATGGTTTCCCAGGGGAATTCTATCAGACATTTAAAGAAGAATTAATACCTATTCTCCTGAAACTGTTCCAAACAATAGAAATGGAAGGAAAACTTCCAAACTCATTTATGAGGCCACCATTACCTTGATTCCAAAACCAGACAAAGATCCCATCAAAAAGGAGAATTAGAGACCAATATCCTTGATGAACATCGTTGCAAAAATTCTCACCAAAATACTAGCCAAGAGGACCCAACAGTACATGAAAAGGAGTATTCACCATGACCAAGTGGGATTTATCCCTGGGCTGCAAGGCTGGTTCAACATCCGCAAATCAGTCAACGTGATCAAATACATTAACAAAAGAAAGAACGAGAATCATATGATCCTCCCAAGAGATGCAGAAAAAGCATTGGACAAAGTACAGCACCCTTTCTGGATCAAAACTCTTCAGAGTATAGGGACAGCGGGTACATACCTCAATATCATAAAAGCCATCTACGAAAACGCTACAGCGAATATCATTCTCAATGGGGAAAAGCTGAGATCTTTTCCCCCAAAGTCAGCAACGCGGCAGGGATAGCCACTCTCACCACTGCTATTCAACATAGTATTAGAAGTCCTAGCCACAGCAATCAGACAACAAAAAGTAATCCAAGGCATCCAAATCGGCAGAGAGGAAGTCAAACTCTCACTCTTGGCAGATGATATGATACTTTATGTGGAAAACCCAAAAGACTCCACCCCAAAACTGCTAGAACTCACACAGCAATTCCGTCAAGTAGCAGGCTATAAAATCAATGCACAGGAATCAGTGGCATTCCTATACACCAACAACAAGACAGAAGAGAGACAAATCAAGGAGTCGATCCCATTCACAACTGCACCCAAAACCAGAAGAGACCTAGGAATATATTCATCCCAAGAGGCAAAGGATCTGTACTCAGAAAACTACAAAATACGCAGGAAAGAAATTGAAGAAGACACAAAGAAACGGAAAAACGTTCCATGCTCATGGATTGGGAGAACCAACATTGTGAAGAGGTCAATGCTACCTAGAGCAATCTACACATGCAATGCAATCCCCATCAAAATAGCATCCACTTTTTTCCACGAAATGGAACAAATAATCCTAAAATTTGAATGGAACCTGAAGAGACCCCGAGTAGCCAGAGGAATATTGAGAAAGAAAAGCAAAGCTGGCGGCATCACAATTCTGGACTTCCAGCTCTATGACAAAGCTGTCATCATCAAGACAGTATGGTACTGGCACAAAAACAGACACATGGATCCATGGAACAGAATCGAGAGCCCAGAAATGGACCCTCAACTCTATGGTCAACTTATCTTTGACAGAGCAGGAAGGAATGTCCAATGGCAAAAAGAGAGTCTCTTCAACAACTGGTGTTGGGAGAATTGGACAGCCCCATGCAGAAGAATGACACTGGACCATTTCCTGACACCACACACAGAAGTAGACGCCAAATGGTTGAAAGACCTCAATGTGAGACAGGAGTCCATCAAAATCCTAAAGGAGGACACAGGTAGCAAGCTCTTCGACCTCAGCCGCAGCAACTTCTTCCTAGAAACATCACCAAAGGCACGGGAAGCCAGGGCAAAAATGAACTATTGGGATTTCATCAAGATAAAAAGCTTTGGCACAGCAAAAGAAACAGTCCACAAAACCAAAAGACAACCGACAGAATGGGAGAAATTATTTGCAAATGACATATCAGATAAAGGGCTACTATCCAATATGTATAAAAACTTATCAAACTCAACACCCAAAGAACAAATAATCCAATCAAGAAATAGGCAGAAGACATGAACAGACATTTTTCCAAAGAAGACATCCAAATGGCCCACAGGCACATGAAAAAGTGCTCAACACGGCTCGGCATCAGGGAAATCCAAATCAAAACCTCAATGAGATACCACCTCACACCCGTCAGAATGGCTCAAATGAACAAGTCAGGGAACGACAGAGGTTGGCGGGGATGTGGAGAAAGGGGAACCCTCCGACACTGGTGGTGGGAATGCAAGCTGGTGCAACACCTCTGGAAAAGTGTATGGAGGTTCCTCAAACAGTTATAATTAGAGCTACCATTCGATCCAGCAATTGCACTCCTGGGTATTTACCCCAAAGATACAAATGTAGGGACCCGAAGCGGTACGTGCACCCCATTGTTTATAGCAGCAATATCCACAATAGCCAAACGGTGGAAAGAGCCAAGATGTCCATCGACAGATGAATGGATAAAGAAGAGGTGGTATATATATACACAATGGACTATTACGCAGCCATCAAAAGGAATGAGGTGTTGCCATGGACAACGACGTGGATGGAACTGGAGGGTCCGACGATTAGTGAAATAAGTCAATCAGAGAAAGACATGTATCATATGACCTCACTGATATGAGGGATTCCTAATCTCAGGAACAGAGTGAGGCTTGCCGGAGTGATCGGGGGGGGGGATGGGGTGGCTGGGTGATAGACTTTGGGGAGGGTATGAGCTACGGTGAGCGCTGTGAATTGTGT
Organism: Eumetopias jubatus; assembly: GCF_037043125.1. NCBI lineage: Eukaryota > Metazoa > Chordata > Mammalia > Carnivora > Otariidae > Eumetopias > Eumetopias jubatus. The sequence continues at coordinate 467,156 of NW_028274923.1, read as the reverse complement.
AAGACTGTTGAATCACAGATCTGTACTTCTGAAACAAATAACGCAACATATTTTAAGAATAAAGGAAAACAAGGAGACAGCAGGAGAGGAAGAATGAAGGGGAGTTAGTGAGAGGGGGAGACGGACCAGGAGAGATGATGGATTCTGAAAAAAAATCCGAGGTTTCTAGAGGGGAGGTGGGTCGGTGGATTGGTTTGACTGGTGATGGTTATTAAAGAGGGCACATTCTGCATGGAGCACTGTGAGTTAGGAACAAACAATGAATCATGGGACAGTACACCAAAACAAATGATGTAGTACATGGTGATTAACAAAGCAATAAAAAACAAAGACTGTAATAAGAGATGAAGAAGGACACTATATCCTCCTTAAAGGGTCTATCCAACAAGAAGATCTCACAATTGTAAATATCTATGCCCCGAACATGGGAGCATCCAATTATATAAGGCAATTAAGAAGAAAAGCAAAGAAACACATTGACCACCATACAATCATAGTGGGGGACTTTAACACCCCCCTGACTGAAATGGCCAGATCATCTAAGCAAAAGATCAACAAGGAAATAAAGACTTTAAATGACACACTGGACCAAATGGACTTCACAGACATATTCAGAACGTTCCATCCCAATGCAACGGAATACACATTCTTCTCTAGTGCCCATGGAACATTCTCCAGAATGGATCACATCCTAGGTCACAAATCAGGTCTCAACCGGTACCCAAAGATTGGGATCATTCCCTGCACATTTTCAGACCACAATGTTTTGAAACTAGAACTCAATCACAAGAGGAGAGTCGGAAAGAACTCAAATACATGGAGGCTAAAGAGCATCCTACGAAAGAATGAATGGGTCAACCAGGAAATTAAAGAAGAATTTAAAAAGTTCATGGAAACCAATGAAAATGAAAACTCAACTGTCCAAAATCTTTGGGATACAGCCAAGGCAGTCCTGCGAGGAAAGTATATAGCAATACAAGCCTTTCTCAAGAAACAAGAAAGGTCTCAAATACACACCCAACCCTACACCTAAAGGAGCTGGAGAAAGAACGGCAAATAAAGCCTAAACCCAGCAGGAGAAGAGAAATCATGCAGTTCAGAGCAGAAATCAATGAAATAGAACCCAGAAGAACAGTAGAATTGATCAACGGAACTAGGAGCTGGTACTTTGAAAGAATTCACAAGATTGATACACCCCTGTCCAGGCTGATCAAAAAGAAAAGAGAAATGACCCAAATCAACAAAATCATGAATGAAAGAGGAGAGATCACAAACAACACCAAAGAAATACAAACAATTATAAGAACGTAATCTGAGCAACCCTAGGGCAGCAAATTCCATAACCTGGAAGAAATGGGTGCATTCCTAGAGATGTGTCAACTAACAAAACTGACCCAGGAAGAAATAGAAAACATGAACAGTCCTATAACCACGAAGGCAATTGAAGTAGTCATCAAAAACCTCCCAAGAAACCAAAGCCCAGGGCCAGATGGTTTCCCAGGGGAATTCTATCAGACATTTAAAGAAGAATTAATACCTATTCTCCTGAAACTGTTCCAAACAATAGAAATGGAAGGAAAACTTCCAAACTCATTTATGAGGCCACCATTACCTTGATTCCAAAACCAGACAAAGATCCCATCAAAAAGGAGAATTAGAGACCAATATCCTTGATGAACATCGATGCAAAAATTCTCACCAAAATACTAGCCAAGAGGACCCAACAGTACATGAAAAGGAGTATTCACCATGACCAAGTGGGATTTATCCCTGGGCTGCAAGGCTGGTTCAACATCCGCAAATCAGTCAACGTGATCAAATACATTAACAAAAGAAAGAACGAGAATCATATGATCCTCCCAAGAGATGCAGAAAAAGCATTGGACAAAGTACAGCACCCTTTCTGGATCAAAACTCTTCAGAGTATAGGGACAGCGGGTACATACCTCAATATCATAAAAGCCATCTACGAAAACGCTACAGCGAATATCATTCTCAATGGGGAAAAGCTGAGATCTTTTCCCCCAAAGTCAGCAACGTGGCAGGGATAGCCACTCTCACCACTGCTATTCAACATAGTATTAGAAGTCCTAGCCACAGCAATCAGACAACAAAAAGTAATCCAAGGCATCCAAATCGGCAGAGAGGAAGTCAAACTCTCACTCTTGGCAGATGATATGATACTTTATGTGGAAAACCCAAAAGACTCCACCCCAAAACTGCTAGAACTCACACAGCAATTCCGTCAAGTAGCAGGCTATAAAATCAATGCACAGGAATCAGTGGCATTCCTATACAACAACAACAAGACAGAAGAGAGACAAATCAAGGAGTCGATCCCATTCACAACTGCACCCAAAACCAGAAGAGACCTAGGAATATATTCATCCCAAGAGGCAAGGGATCTGTACTCAGAAAACTACAAAATACGAAGGAAAGAAATTGAAGAAGACACAAAGAAACGGAAAAACGTTCCATGCTCATGGATTGGGAGAACCAACATTGTGAAGAGGTCAATGCTACCTAGAGCAATCTACACATGCAATGCAATCCCCATCAAAATACCATCCACTTTTTTCCACGAAATGGAACAAATAATCCTAAAATTTGAATGGAACCTGAAGAGACCCCGAGTAGCCAGAGGAATATTGAGAAAGAAAAGCAAAGCTGGCGGCATCACAATTCTGGACTTCCAGCTCTATGACAAAGCTGTCATCATCAAGACAGTATGGTACTGGCACAAAAACAGACACATGGATCCATGGAACAGAATCGAGAGCCCAGAAATGGACCCTCAACTCTATGGTCAACTTATCTTTGACAGAGCAGGAAGGAATGTCCAATGGCAAAAAGAGAGTCTCTTCAACAACTGGTGTTGGGAGAATTGGACAGCCCCATGCAGAAGAATGACACTGGACCATTTCCTGACACCACACACAGAAGTAGACGCCAAATGTTTGAAAGACCTCAATGTGAGACAGGAGTCCATCAAAATCCTAAAGGAGGACACAGGTAGCAAGCTCTTCGACCTCAGCCGCAGCAACTTCTTCCTAGAAACATCACCAAAGGCACGGGAAGCCAGGGCAAAAATGAACTATTGAGATTTCATCAAGATAAAAAGCTTTGGCACAGCAAAAGAAACAGTCCACAAAACCAAAAGACAACCGACAGAATGGGAGAAATTATTTGCAAATGACATATCAGATAAAGGGCTACTATCCAATATGTATAAAAACTTATCAAACTCAACACCCAAAGAACAAATAATCCAATCAAGAAATAGGCAGAAGACATGAACAGACATTTTTCCAAAGAAGACATCCAAATGGCCCACAGGCACATGAAAAAGTGCTCAACACGGCTCGGCATCAGGGAAATCCAAATCAAAACCTCAATGAGATACCACCTCACACCCGTCAGAATGGCTCAAATGAACAAGTCAGGGAACGACAGAGGTTGGCGGGGATGTGGAGAAAGGGGAACCCTCCTACACTGGTGGTGGGAATGCAAGCTGGTGCAACCCCTCTGGAAAAGTGTATGGAGGTTCCTCAAACAGTTATAATTAGAGCTACCATTCGATCCAGCAATTGCACTCCTGGGTATTTACCCCAAAGATACAAATGTAGGGACCCGAAGCGGTACGTGCACCCCATTGTTTATAGCAGCAATATCCACAATAGCCAAACGGTGGAAAGAGCCAAGATGTCCATCGACAGATGAATGGATAAAGAAGAGGTGGTATATATATACACAATGGACTATTACGCAGCCATCAAAAGGAATGAGGTGTTGCCATGGACAACGACGTGGATGGAACTGGAGGGTCCGACGATTAGTGAAATAAGTCAATCAGAGAAAGACATGTATCATATGACCTCACTGATATGAGGGATTCTTAATCTCAGGAACAGAGTGAGGCTTGCTGGAGTGGTCGGGGGGGGGATGGGGTGGCTGGGTGATAGACTTTGGGGAGGGTATGAGCTACGGTGAGCGCTGTGAATTGTGTAAGACTGTTGAATCACAGATCTGTACTTCTGAAACAAATAACGCAACATATTTTAAGAATAAAGGAAAACAAGGAGACAGCAGGAGAGGAAGAATGAAGGGGAGTTAGTGAGAGGGGGAGACGGACCAGGAGAGATGATGGATTCTGAAAAAAAATCCGAGGTTTCTAGAGGGGAGGTGGGTCGGTGGACTGGTTTGACTGGTGATGGTTATTAAAGAGGGCACATTCTGCATGGAGCACTGTGTGTTAGGAACAAACAATGAATCATGGGACAGTACACCAAAAAAAATGATGTAGTACATGGTGATTAACAAAGCAATAAAAAACAAAGACTGTAATAAGAGATGAAGAAGGACACTATATTCTCCTTAAAGGGTCTATCCAACAAGAAGATCTCACAATTGTAAATATCTATGCCCCGAACATGGGAGCAACCAATTATATAAGGCAATTAAGAAGAAAAGCAAAGAAACACATTGACCACCATACAATCATAGTGGGGGACTTTAACACCCCCCTGACTGAAATGGCCAGATCATCTAAGCAAAAGATCAACAGGGAAAGAAAGACTTTAAATGACACACTGGACCAAATGGACTTCACAGACATATTCAGAATGTTCCATCCCAATGCAACGGAATACACTTTCTTCTCTAGTGCCCATGGAACATTCTCCAGAATGGATCACATCCTAGGTCACAAATCAGGTCTCAACCGGTACCCAAAGATTGGGATCATTCCCTGCACATTTTCAGACCACAATGCTTTGAAACTAGAATTCAATCACAAGAGGAAAGTGGGAAAGAACTCAAATACATGGAGGCTAAAGAGCATCCTACGAAAGAATGAATGGGTCAACCAGGAAATTAAAGAAGAATTTAAAAAGTTCATGGAAACCAATGAAAATGAAAACTCAACTGTCCAAAATCTTTGGGATACAGCCAAGGCAGTCCTGCGAGGAAAGTATATAGCAATACAAGCCTTTCTCAAGAAACAAGAAAGGTCTCAAATACACACCCAACCCTACACCTAAAGGAGCTGGAGAAAGAACGGCAAATAAAGCCTAAACCGAGCAGGAGAAGAGAAATCATGCAGTTCAGAGCAGAAATCAATGAAATAGAACCCAGAAGAACAGTAGAAGTGATCAACGGAACTAGGAGCTGGTACTTTGAAAGAATTCACAAGATTGATACACCCCTGTCCAGGCTGATCAAAAAGAAAAGAGAAATGACCCAAATCAACAAAATCATGAATGAAAGAGGAGAGATCACAAACAACACCAAAGAAATACAAACAATTATAAGAACGTAATCTGAGCAACCCTAGGGCAGCAAATTCCATAACCTGGAAGAAATGGGTGCATTCCTAGAGATGTGTCAACTAACAAAACTGACCCAGGAAGAAATAGAAAACATGAACAGTCCTATAACCACGAAGGCAATTGAAGTAGTCATCAAAAACCTCCCAAGAAACCAAAGCCCAGGGCCAGATGGTTTCCCAGGGGAATTCTATCAGACATTTAAAGAAGAATTAATACCTATTCTCCTGAAACTGTTCCAAACAATAGAAATGGAAGGAAAACTTCCAAACTCATTTATGAGGCCACCATTACCTTGATTCCAAAACCAGACAAAGATCCCATCAAAAAGGAGAATTAGAGACCAATATCCTTGATGAACATCGTTGCAAAAATTCTCACCAAAATACTAGCCAAGAGGACCCAACAGTACATGAAAAGGAGTATTCACCATGACCAAGTGGGATTTATCCCTGGGCTGCAAGGCTGGTTCAACATCCGCAAATCAGTCAACGTGATCAAATACATTAACAAAAGAAAGAACGAGAATCATATGATCCTCCCAAGAGATGCAGAAAAAGCATTGGACAAAGTACAGCACCCTTTCTGGATCAAAACTCTTCAGAGTATAGGGACAGCGGGTACATACCTCAATATCATAAAAGCCATCTACGAAAACGCTACAGCGAATATCATTCTCAATGGGGAAAAGCTGAGATCTTTTCCCCCAAAGTCAGCAACGCGGCAGGGATAGCCACTCTCACCACTGCTATTCAACATAGTATTAGAAGTCCTAGCCACAGCAATCAGACAACAAAAAGTAATCCAAGGCATCCAAATCGGCAGAGCGGAAGTCAAACTCTCACTCTTGGCAGATGATATGATACTTTATGTGGAAAACCCAAAAGACTCCACCCCAAAACTGCTAGAACTCACACAGCAATTCCGTCAAGTAGCAGGCTATAAAATCAATGCACAGGAATCAGTGGCATTCCTATACACCAACAACAAGACAGAAGAGAGACAAATCAAGGAGTCGATCCCATTCACAACTGCACCCAAAACCAGAAGAGACCTAGGAATATATTCATCCCAAGAGGCAAAGGATCTGTACTCAGAAAACTACAAAATACGCAGGAAAGAAATTGAAGAAGACACAAAGAAACGGAAAAACGTTCCATGCTCATGGATTGGGAGAACCAACATTGTGAAGAGGTCAATGCTACCTAGAGCAATCTACACATGCAATGCAATCCCCATCAAAATAGCATCCACTTTTTTCCACGAAATGGAACAAATAATCCTAAAATTTGAATGGAACCTGAAGAGACCCCGAGTAGCCAGAGGAATATTGAGAAAGAAAAGCAAAGCTGGCGGCATCACAATTCTGGACTTCCAGCTCTATGACAAAGCTGTCATCATCAAGACAGTATCGTACTGGCACAAAAACAGACACATGGATCCATGGAACAGAATCGAGAGCCCAGAAATGGACCCTCAACTCTATGGTCAACTTATCTTTGACAGAGCAGGAAGGAATGTCCAATGGCAAAAAGAGAGTCTCTTCAACAACTGGTGTTGGGAGAATTGGACAGCCCCATGCAGAAAAATGACACTGGACCATTTCCTGACACCACACACAGAAGTAGACGCCAAATGGTTGAAAGACCTCAATGTGAGACAGGAGTCCATCAAAATCCTAAAGGAGGACACAGGTAGCAAGCTCTTCGACCTCAGCCGCAGCAACTTCTTCCTAGAAACATCACCAAAGGCACGGGAAGCCAGGGCAAAAATGAACTATTGGGATTTCATCAAGATAAAAAGCTTTGGCACAGCAAAAGAAACAGTCCACAAAACCAAAAGACAACCGACAGAATGGGAGAAATTATTTGCAAATGACATATCAGATAAAGGGCTACTATCCAATATGTATAAAAACTTATCAAACTCAACACCCAAAGAACAAATAATCCAATCAAGAAATAGGCAGAAGACATGAACCGACATTTTTCCAAAGAAGACATCCAAATGGCCCACAGGCACATGAAAAAGTGCTCAACACGGCTCGGCATCAGGGAAATCCAAATCAAAACCTCAATGAGATACCACCTCACACCCGTCAGAATGGCTCAAATGAACAAGTCAGGGAACGACAGAGGTTGGCGGGGATGTGGAGAAAGGGGAACCCTCCGACACTGGTGGTGGGAGTGCAAGCTGGTGCAACCCCTCTGGAAAAGTGTATGGAGGTTCCTCAAACAGTTATAATTAGAGCTACCATTCGATCCAGCAATTGCACTCCTGGGTATTTACCCCAAAGATACAAATGTAGGGACCCGAAGCGGTACGTGCACCCCATTGTTTATAGCAGCAATATCCACAATAGCCAAACGGTGGAAAGAGCCAAGATGTCCATCGACAGATGAATGGATAAAGAAGAGGTGGTATATATATACACAATGGACTATTACGCAGCCATCAAAAGGAATGAGGTGTTGCCATGGACAACGACGTGGATGGAACTGGAGGGTCCGACGATTAGTGAAATAAGTCAATCAGAGAAAGACATGTATCATATGACCTCACTGATATGAGGGATTCCTAATCTCAGGAACAGAGTGAGGCTTGCCGGAGTGATCGGGGGGGGGGATGGGGTGGCTGGGTGATAGACTTTGGGGAGGGTATGAGCTACGGTGAGCGCTGTGAATTGTGTAAGACTGTTGAATCACAGATCTGTACTTCTGAAACAAATAACGCAACATATTTTAAGAATAAAGGAAAACAAGGAGACAGCAGGAGAGGAAGAATGAAGGGGAGTTAGTGAGAGGGGGAGACGGACCAGGAGAGATGATGGATTCTGAAAAAAAATCCGAGGTTTCTAGAGGGGAGGTGGGTCGGTGGATTGGTTTGACTGGTGATGGTTATTAAAGAGGGCACATTCTGCATGGAGCACTGTGAGTTAGGAACAAACAATGAATCATGGGACAGTACACCAAAACAAATGATGTAGTACATGGTGATTAACAAAGCAATAAAAAACAAAGACTGTAATAAGAGATGAAGAAGGACACTATATCCTCCTTAAAGGGTCTATCCAACAAGAAGATCTCACAATTGTAAATATCTATGCCCCGAACATGGGAGCATCCAATTATATAAGGCAATTAAGAAGAAAAGCAAAGAAACACATTGACCACCATACAATCATAGTGGGGGACTTTAACACCCCCCTGACTGAAATGGCCAGATCATCTAAGCAAAAGATCAACAAGGAAATAAAGACTTTAAATGACACACTGGACCAAATGGACTTCACAGACATATTCAGAACGTTCCATCCCAATGCAACGGAATACACATTCTTCTCTAGTGCCCATGGAACATTCTCCAGAATGGATCACATCCTAGGTCACAAATCAGGTCTCAACCGGTACCCAAAGATTGGGATCATTCCCTGCACATTTTCAGACCACAATGTTTTGAAACTAGAACTCAATCACAAGAGGAGAGTCGGAAAGAACTCAAATACATGGAGGCTAAAGAGCATCCTACGAAAGAATGAATGGGTCAACCAGGAAATTAAAGAAGAATTTAAAAAGTTCATGGAAACCAATGAAAATGAAAACTCAACTGTCCAAAATCTTTGGGATACAGCCAAGGCAGTCCTGCGAGGAAAGTATATAGCAATACAAGCCTTTCTCAAGAAACAAGAAAGGTCTCAAATACACACCCAACCCTACACCTAAAGGAGCTGGAGAAAGAACGGCAAATAAAGCCTAAACCCAGCAGGAGAAGAGAAATCATGCAGTTCAGAGCAGAAATCAATGAAATAGAACCCAGAAGAACAGTAGAATTGATCAACGGAACTAGGAGCTGGTACTTTGAAAGAATTCACAAGATTGATACACCCCTGTCCAGGCTGATCAAAAAGAAAAGAGAAATGACCCAAATCAACAAAATCATGAATGAAAGAGGAGAGATCACAAACAACACCAAAGAAATACAAACAATTATAAGAACGTAATCTGAGCAACCCTAGGGCAGCAAATTCCATAACCTGGAAGAAATGGGTGCATTCCTAGAGATGTGTCAACTAACAAAACTGACCCAGGAAGAAATAGAAAACATGAACAGTCCTATAACCACGAAGGCAATTGAAGTAGTCATCAAAAACCTCCCAAGAAACCAAAGCCCAGGGCCAGATGGTTTCCCAGGGGAATTCTATCAGACATTTAAAGAAGAATTAATACCTATTCTCCTGAAACTGTTCCAAACAATAGAAATGGAAGGAAAACTTCCAAACTCATTTATGAGGCCACCATTACCTTGATTCCAAAACCAGACAAAGATCCCATCAAAAAGGAGAATTAGAGACCAATATCCTTGATGAACATCGATGCAAAAATTCTCACCAAAATACTAGCCAAGAGGACCCAACAGTACATGAAAAGGAGTATTCACCATGACCAAGTGGGATTTATCCCTGGGCTGCAAGGCTGGTTCAACATCCGCAAATCAGTCAACGTGATCAAATACATTAACAAAAGAAAGAACGAGAATCATATGATCCTCCCAAGAGATGCAGAAAAAGCATTGGACAAAGTACAGCACCCTTTCTGGATCAAAACTCTTCAGAGTATAGGGACAGCGGGTACATACCTCAATATCATAAAAGCCATCTACGAAAACGCTACAGCGAATATCATTCTCAATGGGGAAAAGCTGAGATCTTTTCCCCCAAAGTCAGCAACGCGGCAGGGATAGCCACTCTCACCACTGCTATTCAACATAGTATTAGAAGTCCTAGCCACAGCAATCAGACAACAAAAAGTAATCCAAGGCATCCAAATCGGCAGAGAGGAAGTCAAACTCTCACTCTTGGCAGATGATATGATACTTTATGTGGAAAACCCAAAAGACTCCACCCCAAAACTGCTAGAACTCACACAGCAATTCCGTCAAGTAGCAGGCTATAAAATCAATGCACAGGAATCAGTGGCATTCCTATACAACAACAACAAGACAGAAGAGAGACAAATCAAGGAGTCGATCCCATTCACAACTGCACCCAAAACCAGAAGAGACCTAGGAATATATTCATCCCAAGAGGCAAGGGATCTGTACTCAGAAAACTACAAAATACGAAGGAAAGAAATTGAAGAAGACACAAAGAAATGGAAAAACGTTCCATGCTCATGGATTGGGAGAACCAACATTGTGAAGAGGTCAATGCTACCTAGAGCAATCTACACATGCAATGCAATCCCCATCAAAATACCATCCACTTTTTTCCACGAAATGGAACAAATAATCCTAAAATTTGAATGGAACCTGAAGAGACCCCGAGTAGCCAGAGGAATATTGAGAAAGAAAAGCAAAGCTGGCGGCATCACAATTCTGGACTTCCAGCTCTATGACAAAGCTGTCATCATCAAGACAGTATGGTACTGGCACAAAAACAGACACATGGATCCATGGAACAGAATCGAGAGCCCAGAAATGGACCCTCAACTCTATGGTCAACTTATCTTTGACAGAGCAGGAAGGAATGTCCAATGGCAAAAAGAGAGTCTCTTCAACAACTGGTGTTGGGAGAATTGGACAGCCCCATGCAGAAGAATGACACTGGACCATTTCCTGACACCACACACAGAAGTAGACGCCAAATGTTTGAAAGACCTCAATGTGAGACAGGAGTCCATCAAAATCCTAAAGGAGGACACAGGTAGCAAGCTCTTCGACCTCAGCCGCAGCAACTTCTTCCTAGAAACATCACCAAAGGCACGGGAAGCCAGGGCAAAAATGAACTATTGGGATTTCATCAAGATAAAAAGCTTTGGCACAGCAAAAGAAACAGTCCACAAAACCAAAAGACAACCGACAGAATGGGAGAAATTATTTGCAAATGACATATCAGATAAAGGGCTACTATCCAATATGTATAAAAACTTATCAAACTCAACACCCAAAGAACAAATAATCCAATCAAGAAATAGGCAGAAGACATGAACAGACATTTTTCCAAAGAAGACATCCAAATGGCCCACAGGCACATGAAAAAGTGCTCAACACGGCTCGGCATCAGGGAAATCCAAATCAAAACCTCAATGAGATACCACCTCACACCCGTCAGAATGGCTCAAATGAACAAGTCAGGGAACGACAGAGGTTGGCGGGGATGTGGAGAAAGGGGAACCCTCCGACACTGGTGGTGGGAATGCAAGCTGGTGCAACCCCTCTGGAAAAGTGTATGGAGGTTCCTCAAACAGTTATAATTAGAGCTACCATTCGATCCAGCAATTGCACTCCTGGGTATTTACCCCAAAGATACAAATGTAGGGACCCGAAGCGGTACGTGCACCCCATTGTTTATAGCAGCAATATCCACAATAGCCAAACGGTGGAAAGAGCCAAGATGTCCATCGACAGATGAATGGATAAAGAAGAGGTGGTATATATATACACAATGGACTATTACGCAGCCATCAAAAGGAATGAGGTGTTGCCATGGACAACGACGTGGATGGAACTGGAGGGTCCGACGATTAGTGAAATAAGTCAATCAGAGAAAGACATGTATCATATGACCTCACTGATATGAGGGATTCTTAATCTCAGGAACAGAGTGAGGCTTGCTGGAGTGGTCGGGGGGGGGATGGGGTGGCTGGGTGATAGACTTTGGGGAGGGTATGAGCTACGGTGAGCGCTGTGAATTGTGTAAGACTGTTGAATCACAGATCTGTACTTCTGAAACAAATAACGCAACATATTTTAAGAATAAAGGAAAACAAGGAGACAGCAGGAGAGGAAGAATGAAGGGGAGTTAGTGAGAGGGGGAGACGGACCAGGAGAGATGATGGATTCTGAAAAAAAATCCGAGGTTTCTAGAGGGGAGGTGGGTCGGTGGACTGGTTTGACTGGTGATGGTTATTAAAGAGGGCACATTCTGCATGGAGCACTGTGTGTTAGGAACAAACAATGAATCATGGGACAGTACACCAAAACAAATGATGTAGTACATGGTGATTAACAAAGCAATAAAAAACAAAGACTGTAATAAGAGATGAAGAAGGACACTATATTCTCCTTAAAGGGTCTATCCAACAAGAAGATCTCACAATTGTAAATATCTATGCCCCGAACATGGGAGCATCCAATTATATAAGGCAATTAAGAAGAAAAGCAAAGAAACACATTGACCACCATACAATCATAGTGGGGGACTTTAACACCCCCCTGACTGAAATGGCCAGATCATCTAAGCAAAAGATCAACAAGGAAATAAAGACTTTAAATGACACACTGGACCAAATGGACTTCACAGACATATTCAGAACGTTCCATCCCAATGCAACGGAATACACTTTCTTCTCTAGTGCCCATGGAACATTCTCCAGAATGGATCACATCCTAGGTCACAAATCAGGTCTCAACCGGTACCCAAAGATTGGGATCATTCCCTGCACATTTTCAGACCACAATGCTTTGAAACTAGAACTCAATCACAAGAGGAAAGTGGGAAAGAACTCAAATACATGGAGGCTAAAGAGCATCCTACGAAAGAATGAATGGGTCAACCAGGAAATTAAAGAAGAATTTAAAAAGTTCATGGAAACCAATGAAAATGAAAACTCAACTGTCCAAAATCTTTGGGATACAGCCAAGGCAGTCCTGCGAGGAAAGTATATAGCAATACAAGCCTTTCTCAAGAAACAAGAAAGGTCTCAAATACACACCCAACCCTACACCTAAAGGAGCTGGAGAAAGAACGGCAAATAAAGCCTAAACCGAGCAGGAGAAGAGAAATCATGCAGTTCAGAGCAGAAATCAATGAAATAGAACCCAGAAGAACAGTAGAAGTGATCAACGGAACTAGGAGCTGGTACTTCGAAAGAATTCACAAGATTGATACACCCCTGTCCAGGCTGATCAAAAAGAAAAGAGAAATGACCCAAATCAACAAAATCATGAATGAAAGAGGAGAGATCACAAACAACACCAAAGAAATAGAAACAAGTATAAGAACGTAATCTGAGCAACCCTAGGGCAGCAAATTCCATAACCTGGAAGAAATGGGTGCATTCCTAGAGATGTGTCAACTAACAAAACTGACCCAGGAAGAAATAGAAAACATGAACAGTCGTATAACCACGAAGGCAATTGAAGTAGTCATCAAAAACCTCCCAAGAAACCAAAGCCCAGGGCCAGATGGTTTCCCAGGGGAATTCTATCAGACATTTAAAGAAGAATTAATACCTATTCTCCTGAAACTGTTCCAAACAATAGAAATGGAAGGAAAACTTCCAAACTCATTTATGAGGCCACCATTACCTTGATTCCAAAACCAGACAAAGATCCCATCAAAAAGGAGAATTAGAGACCAATATCCTTGATGAACATCGATGCAAAAATTCTCACCAAAATACTAGCCAAGAGGACCCAACAGTACATGAAAAGGAGTATTCACCATGACCAAGTGGGATTTATCCCTGGGCTGCAAGGCTGGTTCAACATCCGCAAATCAGTCAACGTGATCAAATACATTAACAAAAGAAAGAACGAGAATCATATGATCCTCCCAAGAGATGCAGAAAAAGCATTGGACAAAGTACAGCACCCTTTCTGGATCAAAACTCTTCAGAGTATAGGGACAGCGGGTACATACCTCAATATCATAAAAGCCATCTACGAAAACGCTACAGCGAATATCATTCTCAATGGGGAAAAGCTGAGATCTTTTCCCCCAAAGTCAGCAACGCGGCAGGGATAGCCACTCTCACCACTGCTATTCAACATAGTATTAGAAGTCCTAGCCACAGCAATCAGACAACAAAAAGTAATCCAAGGCATCCAAATCGGCAGAGAGGAAGTCAAACTCTCACTCTTGGCAGATGATATGATACTTTATGTGGAAAACCCAAAAGACTCCACCCCAAAACTGCTAGAACTCACACAGCAATTCCGTCAAGTAGCAGGCTATAAAATCAATGCACAGGAATCAGTGGCATTCCTATACACCAACAACAAGACAGAAGAGAGACAAATCAAGGAGTCGATCCCATGCACAACTGCACCCAAAACCAGAAGAGACCTAGCAATATATTGAACCCAAGAGGCAAGGGATCTGTACTCAGAAAACTACAAAATACGAAGGAAAGAAATTGAAGAAGACACAAAGAAACGGAAAAACGTTCCATGCTCATGGATTGGGAGAACCAACATTGTGAAGAGGTCAATGCTACCTAGAGCAATCTACACATGCAATGCAATCCCCATCAAAATACCATCCACTTTTTTCCACGAAATGGAACAAATAATCCTAAAATTTGAATGGAACCTGAAGAGACCCCGAGTAGCCAGAGGAATATTGAGAAAGAAAAGCAAAGCTGGCGGCATCACAATTCTGGACTTCCAGCTCTATGACAAAGCTGTCATCATCAAGACAGTATGGTACTGGCACAAAAACAGACACATGGATCCATGGAACAGAATCGAGAGCCCAGAAATGGACCCTCAACTCTATGGTCAACTTATCTTTGACAGAGCAGGAAGGAATGTCCAATGGCAAAAAGAGAGTCTCTTCAACAACTGGTGTTGGGAGAATTGGACAGCCCCATGCAGAAGAATGACACTGGACCATTTCCTGACACCACACACAGAAGTAGACGCCAAATGTTTGAAAGACCTCAATGTGAGACAGGAGTCCATCAAAATCCTAAAGGAGGACACAGGTAGCAAGCTCTTCGACCTCAGCCGCAGCAACTTCTTCCTAGAAACATCACCAAAGGCACGGGAAGCCAGGGCAAAAATGAACTATTGGGATTTCATCAAGATAAAAAGCTTTGGCACAGCAAAAGAAACAGTCCACAAAACCAAAAGACAACCGACAGAATGGGAGAAATTATTTGCAAATGACATATCAGATAAAGGGCTACTATCCAATATGTATAAAAACTTATCAAACTCAACACCCAAAGAACAAATAATCCAATCAAGAAATAGGCAGAAGACATGAACAGACATTTTTCCAAAGAAGACATCCAAATGGCCCACAGGCACATGAAAAAGTGCTCAACACGGCTCGGCATCAGGGAAATCCAAATCAAAACCTCAATGAGATACCACCTCACACCCGTCAGAATGGCTCAAATGAACAAGTCAGGGAACGACAGAGGTTGGCGGGGATGTGGAGAAAGGGGAACCCTCCGACACTGGTGGTGGGAATGCAAGCTGGTGCAACCCCTCTGGAAAAGTGTATGGAGGTTCCTCAAACAGTTATAATTAGAGCTACCATTCGATCCAGCAATTGCACTCCTGGGTATTTACCCCAAAGATACAAATGTAGGGACCCGAAGCGGTACGTGCACCCCATTGTTTATAGCAGCAATATCCACAATAGCCAAACGGTGGAAAGAGCCAAGATGTCCATCGACAGATGAATGGATAAAGAAGAGGTGGTATATATATACACAATGGACTATTACGCAGCCATCAAAAGGAATGAGGTGTTGCCATGGACAACGACGTGGATGGAACTGGAGGGTCCGACGATTAGTGAAATAAGTCAATCAGAGAAAGACATGTATCA
Source organism: Eumetopias jubatus (assembly GCF_037043125.1). Taxonomy (NCBI): domain Eukaryota; kingdom Metazoa; phylum Chordata; class Mammalia; order Carnivora; family Otariidae; genus Eumetopias; species Eumetopias jubatus. The sequence continues at coordinate 451,268 of NW_028274923.1, read as the reverse complement.
TATGACCTCACTGATATGAGGGATTCTTAATCTCAGGAACAGAGTGAGGCTTGCTGGAGTGGTCGGGGGGGGGATGGGGTGGCTGGGTGATAGACTTTGGGGAGGGTATGAGCTACGGTGAGCGCTGTGAATTGTGTAAGACTGTTGAATCACAGATCTGTACTTCTGAAACAAATAACGCAACATATTTTAAGAATAAAGGAAAACAAGGAGACAGCAGGAGAGGAAGAATGAAGGGGAGTTAGTGAGAGGGGGAGACGGACCAGGAGAGATGATGGATTCTGAAAAAAAATCCGAGGTTTCTAGAGGGGAGGTGGGTCGGTGGATTGGTTTGACTGGTGATGGTTATTAAAGAGGGCACATTCTGCATGGAGCACTGTGTGTTAGGAACAAACAATGAATCATGGGACAGTACACCAAAACAAATGATGTAGTACATGGTGATTAACAAAGCAATAAAAAACAAAGACTGTAATAAGAGATGAAGAAGGACACTATATCCTCCTTAAAGGGTCTATCCAACAAGAAGATCTCACAATTGTAAATATCTATGCCCCGAACATGGGAGCATCCAATTATATAAGGCAATTAAGAAGAAAAGCAAAGAAACACATTGACCACCATACAATCATAGTGGGGGACTTTAACACCCCCCTGACTGAAATGGCCAGATCATCTAAGCAAAAGATCAACAAGGAAATAAAGACTTTAAATGACACACTGGACCAAATGGACTTCACAGACATATTCAGAACGTTCCATCCCAATGCAACGGAATACACTTTCTTCTCTAGTGCCCATGGAACATTCTCCAGAATGGATCACATCCTAGGTCACAAATCAGGTCTCAACCGGTACCCAAAGATTGGGATCATTCCCTGCACATTTTCAGACCACAATGCTTTGAAACTAGAATTCAATCACAAGAGGAAAGTGGGAAAGAACTCAAATACATGGAAGCTAAAGAGCATCCTACGAAAGAATGAATGGGTCAACCAGGAAATTAAAGAAGAATTTAAAAAGTTCATGGAAACCAATGAAAATGAAAACTCAACTGTCCAAAATCTTTGGGATACAGCCAAGGCAGTCCTGCGAGGAAAGTATATAGCAATACAAGCCTTTCTCAAGAAACAAGAAAGGTCTCAAATACACACCCAACCCTACACCTAAAGGAGCTGGAGAAAGAACGGCAAATAAAGCCTAAACCGAGCAGGAGAAGAGAAATCATGCAGTTCAGAGCAGAAATCAATGAAATAGAACCCAGAAGAACAGTAGAAGTGATCAACGGAACTAGGAGCTGGTACTTTGAAAGAATTCACAAGATTGATACACCCCTGTCCAGGCTGATCAAAAAGAAAAGAGAAATGACCCAAATCAACAAAATCATGAATGAAAGAGGAGAGATCACAAACAACACCAAAGAAATACAAACAATTATAAGAACGTAATCTGAGCAACCCTAGGGCAGCAAATTCCATAACCTGGAAGAAATGGGTGCATTCCTAGAGCTGTGTCAACTAACAAAACTGACCCAGGAAGAAATAGAAAACATGAACAGTCCTATAACCACGAAGGCAATTGAAGTAGTCATCAAAAACCTCCCAAGAAACCAAAGCCCAGGGCCAGATGGTTTCCCAGGGGAATTCTATCAGACATTTAAAGAAGAATTAATACCTATTCTCCTGAAACTGTTCCAAACAATAGAAATGGAAGGAAAACTTCCAAACTCATTTATGAGGCCACCATTACCTTGATTCCAAAACCAGACAAAGATCCCATCAAAAAGGAGAATTAGAGACCAATATCCTTGATGAACATCGATGCAAAAATTCTCACCAAAATACTAGCCAAGAGGACCCAACAGTACATGAAAAGGAGTATTCACCATGACCAAGTGGGATTTATCCCTGGGCTGCAAGGCTGGTTCAACATCCGCAAATCAGTCAACGTGATCAAATACATTAACAAAAGAAAGAACGAGAATCATATGATCCTCCCAAGAGATGCAGAAAAAGCATTGGACAAAGTACAGCACCCTTTCTGGATCAAAACTCTTCAGAGTATAGGGACAGCGGGTACATACCTCAATATCATAAAAGCCATCTACGAAAACGCTACAGCGAATATCATTCTCAATGGGGAAAAGCTGAGATCTTTTCCCCCAAAGTCAGCAACGCGGCAGGGATAGCCACTCTCACCACTGCTATTCAACATAGTATTAGAAGTCCTAGCCACAGCAATCAGACAACAAAAAGTAATCCAAGGCATCCAAATCGGCAGAGAGGAAGTCAAACTCTCACTCTTGGCAGATGATATGATACTTTATGTGGAAAACCCAAAAGACTCCACCCCAAAACTGCTAGAACTCACACAGCAATTCCGTCAAGTAGCAGGCTATAAAATCAATGCACAGGAATCAGTGGCATTCCTATACAACAACAACAAGACAGAAGAGAGACAAATCAAGGAGTCGATCCCATTCACAACTGCACCCAAAACCAGAAGAGACCTAGGAATATATTCATCCCAAGAGGCAAGGGATCTGTACTCAGAAAACTACAAAATACGAAGGAAAGAAATTGAAGAAGACACAAAGAAACGGAAAAACGTTCCATGCTCATGGATTGGGAGAACCAACATTGTGAAGAGGTCAATGCTACCTAGAGCAATCTACACATGCAATGCAATCCCCATCAAAATACCATCCACTTTTTTCCACGAAATGGAACAAATAATCCTAAAATTTGAATGGAACCTGAAGAGACCCCGAGTAGCCAGAGGAATATTGAGAAAGAAAAGCAAAGCTGGCGGCATCACAATTCTGGACTTCCAGCTCTATGACAAAGCTGTCATCATCAAGACAGTATGGTACTGGCACAAAAACAGACACATGGATCCATGGAACAGAATCGAGAGCCCAGAAATGGACCCTCAACTCTATGGTCAACTTATCTTTGACAGAGCAGGAAGGAATGTCCAATGGCAAAAAGAGAGTCTCTTCAACAACTGGTGTTGGGAGAATTGGACAGCCCCATGCAGAAGAATGACACTGGACCATTTCCTGACACCACACACAGAAGTAGACGCCAAATGTTTGAAAGACCTCAATGTGAGACAGGAGTCCATCAAAATCCTAAAGGAGGACACAGGTAGCAAGCTCTTCGACCTCAGCCGCAGCAACTTCTTCCTAGAAACATCACCAAAGGCACGGGAAGCCAGGGCAAAAATGAACTATTGGGATTTCATCAAGATAAAAAGCTTTGGCACAGCAAAAGAAACAGTCCACAAAACCAAAAGACAACCGACAGAATGGGAGAAATTATTTGCAAATGACATATCAGATAAAGGGCTACTATCCAATATGTATAAAAACTTATCAAACTCAACACCCAAAGAACAAATAATCCAATCAAGAAATAGGCAGAAGACATGAACAGACATTTTTCCAAAGAAGACATCCAAATGGCCCACAGGCACATGAAAAAGTGCTCAACACGGCTCGGCATCAGGGAAATCCAAATCAAAACCTCAATGAGATACCACCTCACACCCGTCAGAATGGCTCAAATGAACAAGTCAGGGAACGACAGAGGTTGGCGGGGATGTGGAGAAAGGGGAACCCTCCTACACTGGTGGTGGGAATGCAAGCTGGTGCAACCCCTCTGGAAAAGTGTATGGAGGTTCCTCAAACAGTTATAATTAGAGCTACCATTCGATCCAGCAATTGCACTCCTGGGTATTTACCCCAAAGATACAAATGTAGGGACCCGAAGCGGTACGTGCACCCCATTGTTTATAGCAGCAATATCCACAATAGCCAAACGGTGGAAAGAGCCAAGATGTCCATCGACAGATGAATGGATAAAGAAGAGGTGGTATATATATACACAATGGACTATTACGCAGCCATCAAAAGGAATGAGGTGTTGCCATGGACAACGACGTGGATGGAACTGGAGGGTCCGACGATTAGTGAAATAAGTCAATCAGAGAAAGACATGTATCATATGACCTCACTGATATGAGGGATTCTTAATCTCAGGAACAGAGTGAGGCTTGCTGGAGTGGTCGGGGGGGGGATGGGGTGGCTGGGTGATAGACTTTGGGGAGGGTATGAGCTACGGTGAGCGCTGTGAATTGTGTAAGACTGTTGAATCACAGATCTGTACTTCTGAAACAAATAACGCAACATATTTTAAGAATAAAGGAAAACAAGGAGACAGCAGGAGAGGAAGAATGAAGGGGAGTTAGTGAGAGGGGGAGACGGACCAGGAGAGATGATGGATTCTGAAAAAAAATCCGAGGTTTCTAGAGGGGAGGTGGGTCGGTGGATTGGTTTGACTGGTGATGGTTATTAAAGAGGGCACATTCTGCATGGAGCACTGTGTGTTAGGAACAAACAATGAATCATGGGACAGTACACCAAAACAAATGATGTAGTACATGGTGATTAACAAAGCAATAAAAAACAAAGACTGTAATAAGAGATGAAGAAGGACACTATATCCTCCTTAAAGGGTCTATCCAACAAGAAGATCTCACAATTGTAAATATCTATGCCCCGAACATGGGAGCATCCAATTATATAAGGCAATTAAGAAGAAAAGCAAAGAAACACATTGACCACCATACAATCATAGTGGGGGACTTTAACACCCCCCTGACTGAAATGGCCAGATCATCTAAGCAAAAGATCAACAAGGAAATAAAGACTTTAAATGACACACTGGACCAAATGGACTTCACAGACATATTCAGAACGTTCCATCCCAATGCAACGGAATACACTTTCTTCTCTAGTGCCCATGGAACATTCTCCAGAATGGATCACATCCTAGGTCACAAATCAGGTCTCAACCGGTACCCAAAGATTGGGATCATTCCCTGCACATTTTCAGACCACAATGCTTTGAAACTAGAATTCAATCACAAGAGGAAAGTGGGAAAGAACTCAAATACATGGAGGCTAAAGAGCATCCTACGAAAGAATGAATGGGTCAACCAGGAAATTAAAGAAGAATTTAAAAAGTTCATGGAAACCAATGAAAATGAAAACTCAACTGTCCAAAATCTTTGGGATACAGCCAAGGCAGTCCTGCGAGGAAAGTATATAGCAATACAAGCCTTTCTCAAGAAACAAGAAAGGTCTCAAATACACACCCAACCCTACACCTAAAGGAGCTGGAGAAAGAACGGCAAATAAAGCCTAAACCCAGCAGGAGAAGAGAAATCATGCAGTTCAGAGCAGAAATCAATGAAATAGAACCCAGAAGAACAGTAGAAGTGATCAACGGAACTAGGAGCTGGTACTTTGAAAGAATTCACAAGATTGATACACCCCTGTCCAGGCTGATCAAAAAGAAAAGAGAAATGACCCAAATCAACAAAATCATGAATGAAAGAGGAGAGATCACAAACAACACCAAAGAAATACAAACAATTATAAGAACGTAATCTGAGCAACCCTAGGGCAGCAAATTCCATAACCTGGAAGAAATGGGTGCATTCCTAGAGATGTGTCAACTAACAAAACTGACCCAGGAAGAAATAGAAAACATGAACAGTCCTATAACCACGAAGGCAATTGAAGTAGTCATCAAAAACCTCCCAAGAAACCAAAGCCCAGGGCCAGATGGTTTCCCAGGGGAATTCTATCAGACATTTAAAGAAGAATTAATACCTATTCTCCTGAAACTGTTCCAAACAATAGAAATGGAAGGAAAACTTCCAAACTCATTTATGAGGCCACCATTACCTTGATTCCAAAACCAGACAAAGATCCCATCAAAAAGGAGAATTAGAGACCAATATCCTTGATGAACATCGTTGCAAAAATTCTCACCAAAATACTAGCCAAGAGGACCCAACAGTACATGAAAAGGAGTATTCACCATGACCAAGTGGGATTTATCCCTGGGCTGCAAGGCTGGTTCAACATCCGCAAATCAGTCAACGTGATCAAATACATTAACAAAAGAAAGAACGAGAATCATATGATCCTCCCAAGAGATGCAGAAAAAGCATTGGACAAAGTACAGCAACCTTTCTGGATCAAAACTCTTCAGAGTATAGGGACAGCGGGTACATACCTCAATATCATAAAAGCCATCTACGAAAACGCTACAGCGAATATCATTCTCAATGGGGAAAAGCTGAGATCTTTTCCCCCAAAGTCAGCAACGCGGCAGGGATAGCCACTCTCACCACTGCTATTCAACATAGTATTAGAAGTCCTAGCCACAGCAATCAGACAACAAAAAGTAATCCAAGGCATCCAAATCGGCAGAGAGGAAGTCAAACTCTCACTCTTGGCAGATGATATGATACTTTATGTGGAAAACCCAAAAGACTCCACCCCAAAACTGCTAGAACTCACACAGCAATTCCGTCAAGTAGCAGGCTATAAAATCAATGCACAGGAATCAGTGGCATTCCTATACACCAACAACAAGACAGAAGAGAGACAAATCAAGGAGTCGATCCCATTCACAACTGCACCCAAAACCAGAAGAGACCTAGGAATATATTCATCCCAAGAGGCAAAGGATCTGTACTCAGAAAACTACAAAATACGCAGGAAAGAAATTGAAGAAGACACAAAGAAACGGAAAAACGTTCCATGCTCATGGATTGGGAGAACCAACATTGTGAAGAGGTCAATGCTACCTAGAGCAATCTACACATGCAATGCAATCCCCATCAAAATACCATCCACTTTTTTCCACGAAATGGAACAAATAATCCTAAAATTTGAATGGAACCTGAAGAGACCCCGAGTAGCCAGAGGAATATTGAGAAAGAAAAGCAAAGCTGGCGGCATCACAATTCTGGACTTCCAGCTCTATGACAAAGCTGTCATCATCAAGACAGTATGGTACTGGCACAAAAACAGACACATGGATCCATGGAACAGAATCGAGAGCCCAGAAATGGACCCTCAACTCTATGGTCAACTTATCTTTGACAGAGCAGGAAGGAATGTCCAATGGCAAAAAGAGAGTCTCTTCAACAACTGGTGTTGGGAGAATTGGACAGCCCCATGCAGAAGAATGACACTGGACCATTTCCTGACACCACACACAGAAGTAGACGCCAAATGGTTGAAAGACCTCAATGTGAGACAGGAGTCCATCAAAATCCTAAAGGAGAACACAGGTAGCAAGCTCTTCGACCTCAGCCGCAGCAACTTCTTCCTAGAAACATGACCAAAGGCACGGGAAGCCAGGGCAAAAATGAACTATTGGGATTTCATCAAGATAAAAAGCTTTGGCACAGCAAAAGAAACAGTCCACAAAACCAAAAGACAACCGACAGAATGGGAGAAATTATTTGCAAATGACATATCAGATAAAGGGCTACTATCCAATATGTATAAAAACTTATCAAACTCAACACCCAAAGAACAAATAATCCAATCAAGAAATAGGCAGAAGACATGAACAGACATTTTTCCAAAGAAGACATCCAAATGGCCCACAGGCACATGAAAAAGTGCTCAACACGGCTCGGCATCAGGGAAATCCAAATCAAAACCTCAATGAGATACCACCTCACACCCGTCAGAATGGCTCAAATGAACAAGTCAGGGAACGACAGAGGTTGGCGGGGATGTGGAGAAAGGGGAACCCGCCGACACTGGTGGTGGGAATGCAAGCTGGTGCAACCCCTCTGGAAAAGTGTATGGAGGTTCCTCAAACAGTTATAATTAGAGCTACCATTCGATCCAGCAATTGCACTCCTGGGTATTTACCCCAAAGATACAAATGTAGGGACCCGAAGCGGTACGTGCACCCCATTGTTTATAGCAGCAATATCCACAATAGCCAAACGGTGGAAAGAGCCAAGATGTCCATCGACAGATGAATGGATAAAGAAGAGGTGGTATATATATACACAATGGACTATTACGCAGCCATCAAAAGGAATGAGGTGTTGCCATGGACAACGACGTGGATGGAACTGGAGGGTCCGACGATTAGTGAGATAAGTCAATCAGAGAAAGACATGTATCATATGACCTCACTGATATGAGGGATTCTTAATCTCAGGAACAGAGTGAGGCTTGCCGGAGTGGTCGGGGGGGGGATGGGGTGGCTGGGTGATAGACTTTGGGGAGGGTATGAGCTACGGTGAGCGCTGTGAATTGTGTAAGACTGTTGAATCACAGATCTGTACTTCTGAAACAAATAACGCAACATATTTTAAGAATAAAGGAAAACAAGGAGACAGCAGGAGAGGAAGAATGAAGGGGAGTTAGTGAGAGGGGGAGACGGACCAGGAGAGATGATGGATTCTGAAAAAAAATCCGAGGTTTCTAGAGGGGAGGTGGGTCGGTGGATTAGTTTGACTGGTGATGGTTATTAAAGAGGGCACATTCTGCATGGAGCACTGTGTGTTAGGAACAAACAATGAATCATGGGACAGTACACCAAAACAAATGATGTAGTACATGGTGATTAACAAAGCAATAAAAAACAAAGACTGTAATAAGAGATGAAGAAGGACACTATATCCTCCTTAAAGGGTCTATCCAACAAGAAGATCTCACAATTGTAAATATCTATGCCCCGAACATGGGAGCATCCAATTATATAAGGCAATTAAGAAGAAAAGCAAAGAAACACATTGACCACCATACAATCATAGTGGGGGACTTTAACACCCCCCTGACTGAAATGGCCAGATCATCTAAGCAAAAGATCAACAAGGAAATAAAGACTTTAAATGACACACTGGACCAAATGGACTTCACAGACATATTCAGAACGTTCCATCCCAATGCAACGGAATACACTTTCTTCTCTAGTGCCCATGGAACATTCTCCAGAATGGATCACATCCTAGGTCACAAATCAGGTCTCAACCGGTACCCAAAGATTGGGATCATTCCCTGCACATTTTCAGACCACAATGCTTTGAAACTAGAATTCAATCACAAGAGGAAAGTGGGAAAGAACTCAAATACATGGAGGCTAAAGAGCATCCTACGAAAGAATGAATGGGTCAACCAGGAAATTAAAGAAGAATTTAAAAAGTTCATGGAAACCAATGAAAATGAAAACTCAACTGTCCAAAATCTTTGGGATACAGCCAAGGCAGTCCTGCGAGGAAAGTATATAGCAATACAAGCCTTTCTCAAGAAACAAGAAAGGTCTCAAATACACACCCAACCCTACACCTAAAGGAGCTGGAGAAAGAACGGCAAATAAAGCCTAAACCCAGCAGGAGAAGAGAAATCATGCAGTTCAGAGCAGAAATCAATGAAATAGAACCCAGAAGAACAGTAGAAGTGATCAACGGAACTAGGAGCTGGTACTTTGAAAGAATTCACAAGATTGATACACCCCTGTCCAGGCTGATCAAAAAGAAAAGAGAAATGACCCAAATCAACAAAATCATGAATGAAAGAGGAGAGATCACAAACAACACCAAAGAAATACAAACAATTATAAGAACGTAATCTGAGCAACCCTAGGGCAGCAAATTCCATAACCTGGAAGAAATGGGTGCATTCCTAGAGATGTGTCAACTAACAAAACTGACCCAGGAAGAAATAGAAAACATGAACAGTCCTATAACCACGAAGGCAATTGAAGTAGTCATCAAAAACCTCCCAAGAAACCAAAGCCCAGGGCCAGATGGTTTCCCAGGGGAATTCTATCAGACATTTAAAGAAGAATTAATACCTATTCTCCTGAAACTGTTCCAAACAATAGAAATGGAAGGAAAACTTCCAAACTCATTTATGAGGCCACCATTACCTTGATTCCAAAACCAGACAAAGATCCCATCAAAAAGGAGAATTAGAGACCAATATCCTTGATGAACATCGTTGCAAAAATTCTCACCAAAATACTAGCCAAGAGGACCCAACAGTACATGAAAAGGAGTATTCACCATGACCAAGTGGGATTTATCCCTGGGCTGCAAGGCTGGTTCAACATCCGCAAATCAGTCAACGTGATCAAATACATTAACAAAAGAAAGAACGAGAATCATATGATCCTCCCAAGAGATGCAGAAAAAGCATTGGACAAAGTACAGCACCCTTTCTGGATCAAAACTCTTCAGAGTATAGGGACAGCGGGTACATACCTCAATATCATAAAAGCCATCTACGAAAACGCTACAGCGAATATCATTCTCAATGGGGAAAAGCTGAGATCTTTTCCCCCAAAGTCAGCAACGCGGCAGGGATAGCCACTCTCACCACTGCTATTCAACATAGTATTAGAAGTCCTAGCCACAGCAATCAGACAACAAAAAGTAATCCAAGGCATCCAAATCGGCAGAGAGGAAGTCAAACTCTCACTCTTGGCAGATGATATGATACTTTATGTGGAAAACCCAAAAGACTCCACCCCAAAACTGCTAGAACTCACACAGCAATTCCGTCAAGTAGCAGGCTATAAAATCAATGCACAGGAATCAGTGGCATTCCTATACACCAACAACAAGACAGAAGAGAGACAAATCAAGGAGTCGATCCCATTCACAACTGCACCCAAAACCAGAAGAGACCTAGGAATATATTCATCACAAGAGGCAAAGGATCTGTACTCAGAAAACTACAAAATACGCAGGAAAGAAATTGAAGAAGACACAAAGAAACGGAAAAACGTTCCATGCTCATGGATTGGGAGAACCAACATTGTGAAGAGGTCAATGCTACCTAGAGCAATCTACACATGCAATGCAATCCCCATCAAAATACCATCCACTTTTTTCCACGAAATGGAACAAATAATCCTAAAATTTGAATGGAACCTGAAGAGACCCCGAGTAGCCAGAGGAATATTGAGAAAGAAAAGCAAAGCTGGCGGCATCACAATTCTGGACTTCCAGCTCTATGACAAAGCTGTCATCATCAAGACAGTATGGTACTGGCACAAAAACAGACACATGGATCCATGGAACAGAATCGAGAGCCCAGAAATGGACCCTCAACTCTATGGTCAACTTATCTTTGACAGAGCAGGAAGGAATGTCCAATGGCAAAAAGAGAGTCTCTTCAACAACTGGTGTTGGGAGAATTGGACAGCCCCATGCAGAAGAATGACACTGGACCATTTCCTGACACCACACACAGAAGTAGACGCCAAATGGTTGAAAGACCTCAATGTGAGACAGGAGTCCATCAAAATCCTAAAGGAGGACACAGGTAGCAAGCTCTTCGACCTCAGCCGCAGCAACTTCTTCCTAGAAACATCACCAAAGGCACGGGAAGCCAGGGCAAAAATGAACTATTGGGATTTCATCAAGATAAAAAGCTTTGGCACAGCAAAAGAAACAGTCCACAAAACCAAAAGACAACCGACAGAATGGGAGAAATTATTTGCAAATGACATATCAGATAAAGGGCTACTATCCAATATGTATAAAAACTTATCAAACTCAACACCCAAAGAACAAATAATCCAATCAAGAAATAGGCAGAAGACATGAACAGACATTTTTCCAAAGAAGACATCCAAATGGCCCACAGGCACATGAAAAAGTGCTCAACACGGCTCGGCATCAGGGAAATCCAAATCAAAACCTCAATGAGATACCACCTCACACCCGTCAGAATGGCTCAAATGAACAAGTCAGGGAACGACAGAGGTTGGCGGGGATGTGGAGAAAGGGGAACCCGCCGACACTGGTGGTGGGAATGCAAGCTGGTGCAACCCCTCTGGAAAAGTGTATGGAGGTTCCTCAAACAGTTATAATTAGAGCTACCATTCGATCCAGCAATTGCACTCCTGGGTATTTACCCCAAAGATACAAATGTAGGGACCCGAAGCGGTACGTGCACCCCATTGTTTATAGCAGCAATATCCACAATAGCCAAACGGTGGAAAGAGCCAAGATGTCCATCGACAGATGAATGGATAAAGAAGAGGTGGTATATATATACACAATGGACTATTACGCAGCCATCAAAAGGAATGAGGTGTTGCCATGGACAACGACGTGGATGGAACTGGAGGGTCCGACGATTAGTGAAATAAGTCAATCAGAGAAAGACATGTATCATATGACCTCACTGATATGAGGGATTCCTAATCTCAGGAACAGAGTGAGGCTTGCCGGAGTGATCGGGGGGGGGGGATGGGGTGGCTGGGTGATAGACTTTGGGGAGGGTATGAGCTACGGTGAGCGCTGTGAATTGTGTAAGACTGTTGAATCACAGATCTGTACTTCTGAAACAAATAACGCAACATATTTTAAGAATAAAGGAAAACAAGGAGACAGCAGGAGAGGAAGAATGAAGGGGAGTTAGTGAGAGGGGGAGACGGACCAGGAGAGATGATGGATTCTGAAAAAAAATCCGAGGTTTCTAGAGGGGAGGTGGGTCGGTGGATTGGTTTGACTGGTGATGGTTATTAAAGAGGGCACATTCTGCATGGAGCACTGTGTGTTAGGAACAAACAATGAATCATGGGACAGTACACCAAAACAAATGATGTAGTACATGGTGATTAACAAAGCAATAAAAAACAAAGACTGTAATAAGAGATGAAGAAGGACACTATATCCTCCTTAAAGGGTCTATCCAACAAGAAGATCTCACAATTGTAAATATCTATGCCCCGAACATGGGAGCATCCAATTATATAAGGCAATTAAGAAGAAAAGCAAAGAAACACATTGACCACCATACAATCATAGTGGGGGACTTTAACACCCCCCTGACTGAAATGGCCAGATCATCTAAGCAAAAGATCAACAAGGAAATAAAGACTTTAAATGACACACTGGACCAAATGGACTTCACAGACATATTCAGAACGTTCCATCCCAATGCAACGGAATACACATTCTTCTCTAGTGCCCATGGAACATTCTCCAGAATGGATCACATCCTAGGTCACAAATCAGGTCTCAACCGGTACCCAAAGATTGGGATCATTCCCTGCACATTTTCAGACCACAATGTTTTGAAACTAGAACTCAATCACAAGAGGAGAGTCGGAAAGAACTCAAATACATGGAGGCTAAAGAGCATCCTACGAAAGAATGAATGGGTCAACCAGGAAATTAAAGAAGAATTTAAAAAGTTCATGGAAACCAATGAAAATGAAAACTCAACAGTCCAAAATCTTTGGGATACAGCCAAGGCAGTCCTGCGAGGAAAGTATATAGCAATACAAGCCTTTCTCAAGAAACAAGAAAGGTCTCAAATACACACCCAACCCTACACCTAAAGGAGCTGGAGAAAGAACGGCAAATAAAGCCTAAACCCAGCAGGAGAAGAGAAATCATGCAGTTCAGAGCAGAAATCAATGAAATAGAACCCAGAAGAACAGTAGAAGTGATCAACGGAACTAGGAGCTGGTACTTTGAAAGAATTCACAAGATTGATACACCCCTGTCCAGGCTGATCAAAAAGAAAAGAGAAATGACCCAAATCAACAAAATCATGAATGAAAGAGGAGAGATCACAAACAACACCAAAGAAATACAAACAATTATAAGAACGTAATCTGAGCAACCCTAGGGCAGCAAATTCCATAACCTGGAAGAAATGGGTGCATTCCTAGAGATGTGTCAACTAACAAAACTGACCCAGGAAGAAATAGAAAACATGAACAGTCCTATAACCACGAAGGCAATTGAAGTAGTCATCAAAAACCTCCCAAGAAACCAAAGCCCAGGGCCAGATGGTTTCCCAGGGGAATTCTATCAGACATTTAAAGAAGAATTAATACCTATTCTCCTGAAACTGTTCCAAACAATAGAAATGGAAGGAAAACTTCCAAACTCATTTATGAGGCCACCATTACCTTGATTCCAAAACCAGACAAAGATCCCATCAAAAAGGAGAATTAGAGACCAATATCCTTGATGAACATCGATGCAAAAATTCTCACCAAAACTCTAGCCAAGAGGACACAACAGTACATGAAAAGGAGTCTTCACCATGACCAAGTGGGATTTATCCCTGGGCTGCAAGGCTGGTTCAACATCCGCAAATCAGTCAACGTGATCAAATACATTAACAAAAGAAAGAACGAGAATCATATGATCCTCTCAATAGATGCAGAAAAAGCATTGGACAAAGTACAGCACCCTTTCTGGATCAAAACTCTTCAGAGTATAGGGACAGCGGGTACATACCTCAATATCATAAAAGCCATCTACGAAAACCCTACAGCGAATATCATTCTCAATGGGGAAAAGCTGAGATCTTTTCCCCTAAGGTCAGGAACGCGGCAGGGATAGCCAATCTCACCACTGCTATTCAACATAGTATTAGAAGTCCTAGCCACAGCAATCAGACAACAAAAAGTAATCCAAGGCATCCAAATCGGCAGAGAGGAAGTCAAACTCTCACTCTTTGCAGATGATATGATACTTTATGTGGAAAACCCAAAAGACTCCACCCCAAAACTGCTAGAACTCACACAGCAATTCCGTCAAGTAGCAGGCTATAAAATCAATGCACAGGAATCAGTGGCATTCCTATACACCAACAACAAGACAGAAGAGAGACAAATCAAGGAGTCGATCCCATTCACAACTGCACCCAAAACCAGAAGAGACCTAGGAATATATTCATCCCAAGAGGCAAAGGATCTGTACTCAGAAAACTACAAAATACGCAGGAAAGAAATTGAAGAAGACACAAAGAAACGGAAAAACGTTCCATGCTCATGGATTGGGAGAACCAACATTGTGAAGAGGTCAATGCTACCTAGAGCAATCTACACATGCAATGCAATCCCCATCAAAATACCATCCACTTTTTTCCAGGAAATGGAACAAATACTCCTAAAATTTGAATGGAACCAGAAGAGACCCCGAATAGCCAGAGGAATATTGAGAAAGAAAAGCAAAGCTGGCGGCATCACAATTCTGGACTTCCAGCTCTATGACAAAGCTGTCATCATCAAGACAGTATGGTACTGGCACAAAAACAGACACATGGATCCATGGAACAGAATCGAGAGCCCAGAAATGGACCCTCAACTCTATGGTCAACTTATCTTTGACAGAGCAGGAAGGAATGTCCAATGGCAAAAAGAGAGTCTCTTCAACAACTGGTGTTGGGAGAATTGGACAGCCCCATGCAGAAGTATGACAGGGGACCATTTCCTGACACCACACACAAAAGTAAACTCCAAATGGTTGAAAGACCTCAATGTGAGACAGGAGTCCATCAAAATCCTAAAGGAGAACACAGGTAGCAAGCACTTCGACCTCAGCCGCAGCAACTTCTTCCTAGAAACATCACCAAAGGCACGGGAAGCCAGGGCAAAAATGAACTATTGGGATTTCATCAAGATAAAAAGCTTTGGCACAGCAAAAGAAACAGTCCACAAAACCAAAAGACAACCGACAGAATGGGAGAAATTATTTGCAAATGACCTATCAGATAAAGGGCTTCTACCCAATATGTATAAAAACTTATCAAACTCAACACCCAAAGAACAAATAATCCAATCAAGAAATAGGCAGAAGACATGAACAGACATTTTTCCAAAGAAGACATCCAAATGGCCCACAGGCACATGAAAAAGTGCTCAACACGGCTTGGCATCAGAGAAATCCAAATGAAAACCTCAATGAGATACCACCTCACACCCGTCAGAATGGCTCAAATGAACAAGTCAGGGAACGACAGAGTTTGGCGGGGATGTGGAGATAGGGGAACCCGCCGACACTGGTGGTGGGAATGCAAGCTGCTGCAACCCCTCTGGAAAACAGTATGGAGGTTCCTCACACAGTTGAAATTAGAGCTACCATTCGATCCAACATTTGCACTCCTGGGTATTTACCCCAAAGATACAAATGTAGGGACCCGAAGCGGTACGTGCACCCCATTGTTTATAGCAGCAATGTCCACAATAGCCAAACTGTGGAAACAGCCAAGATGTCCATCGACAGATGAATGGATAAAGAAGAGGTGGTATATATATACACAATGGACTATTACGCAGCCATCAAAAGGAATGAGATGTTGCCATGGACAACGACGTGGATGGAACTGGAGGGTCCGACGATTAGTGAAATAAGTCAATCAGAGAAAGACATGTATCATATGACCCCACTGATATGAGGGATTCTTAATCTCAGGAACAGAGTGAGGCTTGCTGGAGTGGTCGGGGGTGGGAGGGATGGGGTGGCTGGGTGATAGACATTGGGGAGGGTATGAGCTACGGTGAGCGCTGTGAATTGTGTAAGACTGTTGAATCACAGATCTGTACTTCTGAAACAACGCAACATATTTTAAGAATAAAGGAAAAGAAGGAGACAGCAGGAGTGGAAGAATGAAGGGGAGTTAGTGAGAGGATGAGACGGACCAGGAGAGATGATGGGTTCTGAAAAAAAATCTGAGGTTTCTAGAGGGGAGGTGGGTCGGGGGATTGGTTAGCCTGGTGGTGGGTATTAAAGAGGGCACATTCTCCATGGAGCACTGTGTGTTAGGAACAAACAATGAATCATGGGACACTACACCAAAACAAAGGATGTACTCCATGGTGATTAACAAAGCAATAAAAAACAAAGAGTGTAATAAGAGATGAAGAAGGACACTATATCCTACTTAAAGGGTCTATCCAACAAGAAGATCTCACAATTGTAAATATCTATGCCCCGAACATGGGAGCATCCAATTATATAAGGCAATTAAGAAGAAAAGCAAAGAAACACATTGACCACCATACAATCATAGTGGGGGACTTTAACACCCCCCCTGACTGAAATGGCCAGATCATCTAAGCAAAAGATCAACAAGGAAATAAAGACTTTAAATGACACACTGGACCAAATGGACTTCACAGACATATTCAGAACGTTCCATCCCAATGCAACGGAATACACATTCTTCTCTAGTGCCCATGGAACATTCTCCAGAATGGATCACATCCTAGGTCACAAATCAGGTCTCAACCGGTACCCAGAGATTGGGATCATTCCCTGCACATTTTCAGACCACAATGTTTTGAAACTAGAACTCAATCACAAGAGGAGAGTCGGAAAGAACTCAAATACATGGAGGCTAAAGAGCATCCTACGAAAGAATGAATGGGTCAACCAGGAAATTAAAGAAGAATTTAAAAAGTTCATGGAAACCAATGAAAATGAAAACTCAACTGTCCAAAATCTTTGGGATACAGCCAAGGCAGTCCTGCGAGGAAAGTATATAGCAATACAAGCCTTTCTCAAGAAACAAGAAAGGTCTCAAATACACACCCAACCCTACACCTAAAGGAGCTGGAGAAAGAACGGCAAATAAAGCCTAAACCCAGCAGGAGAAGAGAAATCATGCAGTTCAGAGCAGAAATCAATGAAATAGAACCCAGAAGAACAGTAGAAGTGATCAACGGAACTAGGAGCTGGTACTTTGAAAGAATTCACAAGATTGATACACCCCTGTCCAGGCTGATCAAAAAGAAAAGAGAAATGACCCAAATCAACAAAATCATGAATGAAAGAGGAGAGATCACAAACAACACCAAAGAAATACAAACAATTATAAGAACGTAATCTGAGCAACCCTAGGGCAGCAAATTCCATAACCTGGAAGAAATGGGTGCATTCCTAGAGATGTGTCAACTAACAAAACTGACCCAGGAAGAAATAGAAAACATGAACAGTCCTATAACCACGAAGGCAATTGAAGTAGTCATCAAAAACCTCCCAAGAAACCAAAGCCCAGGGCCAGATGGTTTCCCAGGGGAATTCTATCAGACATTTAAAGAAGAATTAATACCTATTCTCCTGAAACTGTTCCAAACAATAGAAATGGAAGGAAAACTTCCAAACTCATTTATGAGGCCACCATTACCTTGATTCCAAAACCAGACAAAGATCCCATCAAAAAGGAGAATTAGAGACCAATATCCTTGATGAACATCGATGCAAAAATTCTCACCAAAATACTAGCCAAGAGGACCCAACAGTACATGAAAAGGAGTATTCACCATGACCAAGTGGGATTTATCCCTGGGCTGCAAGGCTGGTTCAACATCCGCAAATCAGTCAACGTGATCAAATACATTAACAAAAGAAAGAACGAGAATCATATGATCCTCTCAATAGATGCAGAAAAAGCATTGGACAAAGTACAGCACCCTTTCTGGATCAAAACTCTTCAGAGTATAGGGACAGCGGGTACATACCTCAATATCATAAGAGCCATCTACGAAAACCCTACAGCGAATATCATTCTCAATGGTGAAAAGCTGAGATCTTTTCCCCTAAGGTCAGGAACGCGGCAGGGATAGCCATTCTCACCACTGCTATTCAACATAGTATTAGAAGTCCTAGCCACAGCAATCAGACAACAAAATGTAATCCAAGGCATCCAAATCGGCAGAGAGGAAGTCAAACTCTCACTCTTGGCAGATGATATGATACTTTATGTGGAAAACCCAAAAGACTCCACCCCAAAACTGCTAGAACTCACACAGCAATTCCGTCAAGTAGCAGGCTATAAAATCAATGCACAGGAATCAGTGGCATTCCTATACACCAACAACAAGACAGAAGAGAGACAAATCAAGGAGTCGATCCCATTCACAACTGCACCCAAAACCAGAAGAGACCTAGGAATATATTCATCCCAAGAGGCAAAGGATCTGTACTCAGAAAACTACAAAATACGCAGGAAAGAAATTGAAGAAGACACAAAGAAACGGAAAAACGTTCCATGCTCATGGATTGGGAGAACCAACATTGTGAAGAGGTCAATGCTACCCAGAGCAATCTACACATGCAATGCAATCCCCATCAAAATACCATCCACTTTTTTCCAGGAAATGGAACAAATACTCCTAAAATTTGAATGGAACCAGAAGAGACCCCGAATAGCCAGAGGAATATTGAGAAAGAAAAGCAAAGCTGGCGGCATCACAATTCTGGACTTCCAGCTCTATGACAAAGCTGTCATCATCAAGACAGTATGGTACTGGCACAAAAACAGACACATGGATCCATGGAACAGAATCGAGAGCCCAGAAATGGACCCTCAACTCTATGGTCAACTTATCTTTGACAGAGCAGGAAGGAATGTCCAATGGCAAAAAGAGAGTCTCTTCAACAACTGGTGTTGGGAGAATTGGACAGCCCCATGCAGAAGAATGACAGTGGACCATTTCCTGACACCACACACAAAAGTAGACTCCAAATGGTTGAAAGACCTCAATGTGAGACAGGAGTCCATCAAAATCCTAAAGGAGAACACAGGTAGCAAGCACTTCGACCTCAGCCGCAGCAACTTCTTCCTAGAAACATCACCAAAGGCACGGGAAGCCAGGGCAAAAATGAACTATTGGGATTTCATCAAGATAAAAAGCTTTGGCACAGCAAAAGAAACAGTCCACAAAACCAAAAGACAACCGACAGAATGGGAGAAATTATTTGCAAATGACCTATCAGATAAAGGGCTACTACCCAATATGTATAAAAACTTATCAAACTCAACACCCAAAGAACAAATAATCCAATCAAGAAATAGGCAGAAGACATGAACAGACATTTTTCCAAAGAAGACATCCAAATGGCCCACAGGCACATGAAAAAGTGCTCAACACGGCTTGGCATCAGAGAAATCCAAATGAAAACCTCAATGAGATACCACCTCACACCCGTCAGAATGGCTCAAATGAACAAGTCAGGGAACGACAGAGTTTGGCGGGGATGTGGAGATAGGGGAATCCGCCGACACTGGTGGTGGGAATGCAAGCTGCTGCAACCCCTCTGGAAAACAGTTTGGAGGTTCCTCACACAGTTGAAATTAGAGCTACCATTCGATCCAACATTTGCACTCCTGGGTATTTATCCCAAAGATACAAATGTAGGGACCCGAAGCGGTACATGCACCCCATTGTTTATAGCAGCAATGTCCACAATAGCCAAACTGTGGAAACAGCCAAGATGTCCATCGACAGATGAATGGATAAAGAAGAGGTGGTATATATATACACAATGGACTATTACGCAGCCATCAAAAGGAATGAGATGCTGCCATGGACAACGACGTGGATGGAACTGGAGGGTCCGACGATTAGTGAAATAAGTCAATCAGAGAAAGACATGTATCATATGACCCCACTGATATGAGGGATTCTTAATCTCAGGAACAGAGTGAGGCTTGCTGGAGTGGTCGGGGGTGGGAGGGATGGGGTGGCTGGGTGATAGACATTGGGGAGGGTATGAGCTACGGTGAGCGCTGTGAATTGTGTAAGACTGTTGTATCACAGATCTGTACTTCTGAAACAACGCAACATATTTTAAGAATAAAGGAAAAGAAGGAGACAGCAGGAGTGGAAGAATGAAGGGGAGTTAGTGAGAGGATGAGACGGACCAGGAGAGATGATGGGTTCTGAAAAAAAATCTGAGGTTTCTAGAGGGGAGGTGGGTCGGGGGATTGGTTAGCGTGGTGGTGGGTATTAAAGAGGGCACATTCTCCATGGATCACTGTGTGTTAGGAACAAACAATGAATCTTGGGACACTACACCAAAACAAATGATGTACTCCATGGTGATTAACAAAGCAATAAAAAACAAAGACTGTAATAAGAGATGAAGAAGGACACTATATCCTACTTAATGGGTCTATCCAACAAGAAGATCTCACAATTGTAAATATCTATGCCCCGAACATGGGAGCATCCAATTATATAAGGCAATTAAGAAGAAAAGCAAAGAAACACATTGACCACCATACAATCATAGTGGGGGACTTTAACACCCCCCTGACTGAAATGGCCAGATCATCTAAGCAAAAGATCAACAAGGAAAGAAAGACTTTAAATGACACACTGGACCAAATGGACTTCACAGACATATTCAGAACGTTCCATCCCAATGCAACGGAATACACATTCCTCTCTAGTGCCCATGGAACATTCTCCAGAATGGATCACATCCTAGGTCACAAATCAGGTCTCAACCGGTACCCAAAGATTGGGATCATTCCCTGTACATTTTCAGAACACAATGTTTTGAAACTAGAACTCAATCACAAGAGGAGAGCCGGAAAGAACTCAAATACATGGAGGCTAAAGAGCATCCTACGATAGAATGAATGGGTCAACCAGGAAATTAAAGAAGAATTTAAAAATTTCATGGAAACCAATGAAAATGAAAACTCAACTGTCCAAAATCTTTGGGATACAGCCAAGGCAGTCCTGCGAGGAAAGTATATAGCAATACAAGCCTTTCTCAAGAAACAAGAAAGGTCTCAAATACACACCCAACCCTACACCTAAAGGAGCTGGAGAAAGAACGGCAAATAAAGCCTAAACCCAGCAGGAGAAGAGAAATCATGCAGTTCAGAGCAGAAATCAATGAAATAGAACCCAGAAGAACAGTAGAAGTGATCAACGGAACTAGGAGCTGGTACTTTGAAAGAATTCACAAGATTGATACACCCCTGTCCAGGCTGATCAAAAAGAAAAGAGAAATGACCCAAATCAACAAAATCATGAATGAAAGAGGAGAGATCACAAACAACACCAAAGAAATACAAACAATTATAAGAACGTAATCTGAGCAACCCTAGGGCAGCAAATTCCATAACCTGGAAGAAATGGGTGCATTCCTAGAGATGTGTCAACTAACAAAACTGACCCAGGAAGAAATAGAAAACATGAACAGTCCTATAACCACGAAGGCAATTGAAGTAGTCATCAAAAACCTCCCAAGAAACCAAAGCCCAGGGCCAGATGGTTTCCCAGGGGAATTCTATCAGACATTTAAAGAAGAATTAATACCTATTCTCCTGAAACTGTTCCAAACAATAGAAATGGAAGGAAAACTTCCAAACTCATTTATGAGGCCACCATTACCTTGATTCCAAAACCAGACAAAGATCCCATCAAAAAGGAGAATTAGAGACCAATATCCTTGATGAACATCGATGCAAAAATTCTCACCAAAATACTAGCCAAGAGGACCCAACAGTACATGAAAAGGAGTATTCACCATGACCAAGTGGGATTTATCCCTGGGCTGCAAGGCTGGTTCAACATCCGCAAATCAGTCAACGTGATCAAATACATTAACAAAAGAAAGAACGAGAATCATATGATCCTCCCAAGAGATGCAGAAAAAGCATTGGACAAAGTACAGCAACCTTTCTGGATCAAAACTCTTCAGAGTATAGGGACAGCGGGTACATACCTCAATATCATAAAAGCCATCTACGAAAACGCTACAGCGAATATCATTCTCAATGGGGAAAAGCTGAGATCTTTTCCCCCAAAGTCAGCAACGCGGCAGGGATAGCCACTCTCACCACTGCTATTCAACATAGTATTAGAAGTCCTAGCCACAGCAATCAGACAACAAAAAGTAATCCAAGGCATCCAAATCGGCAGAGAGGAAGTCAAACTCTCACTCTTGGCAGATGATATGATACTTTATGTGGAAAACCCAAAAGACTCCACCCCAAAACTGCTAGAACTCACACAGCAATTCCGTCATGTAGCAGGCTATAAAATCAATGCACAGGAATCAGTGGCATTCCTATACAACAACAACAAGACAGAAGAGAGACAAATCAAGGAGTCGATCCCATTCACAACTGCACCCAAAACCAGAAGAGACCTAGGAATATATTGAACCCAAGAGGCAAGTGATCTGTACTCAGAAAACTACAAAATACGCAGGAAAGAAATTGAAGAAGACACAAAGAAACGGAAAAACGTTCCATGCTCATGGATTGGGAGAACCAACATTGTGAAGAGGTCAATGCTACCTAGAGCAATCTACACATGCAAAGCAATCCCCATCAAAAGAGCATCCACTTTTTTCCACGAAATGGAACAAATAATCCTAAAATTTGAATGGAACCGGAAGAGACCCCGAGTAGCCAGAGGAATATTGAGAAAGAAAAGCAAAGCTGGCGGCATCACAATTCTGGACTTCCAGCTCTATGACAAAGCTGTCGTCATCAAGACAGTATGGTACTGGCACAAAAAGACACATGGATCCATGGAACAGAATCGAGAGCCCAGAAATGGACCCTCAACTCTATGGTCAACTTATCTTTGACAGAGCAGGAAGGAATGTCCAATGGCAAAAAGAGAGTCTCTTCAACAATTGGTGTTGGGAGAATTGGACAGCCCCATGCAGAAGAATGACACTGGACCATTTCCTGACACCACACACAGAAGTAGACTCCAAATGGTTGAAAGACCTCAATGTGAGACAGGAGTCCATCAAAATCCTAAAGGAGAACACAGGTAGCAAGCTCTTCGACCTCAGCCGCAGCAACTTCTTCCTAGAAACATCACCAAAGGCACGGGAAGCCAGGGCAAAAATGAACTATTGGGATTTCATCAAGATAAAAAGCTTTGGTACAGCAAAAGAAACAGTCCACAAAACCAAAAGACAACCGACAGAATGGGAGAAATTATTTGCAAATGACCTATCAGATAAAGGGCTACTACCCAATATGTATAAAAACTTATCAAACTCAACACCCAAAGAACAAATAATCCAATCAAGAAATAGGCAGAAGACATGAACAGACATTTTTCCAAAGAAGACATCCAAATGGCCCACAGGCACATGAAAAAGTGCTCAACACGGCTCGGCATCAGGGAAATCCAAATCAAAACCTCAATGAGATACCACCTCACACCCGTCAGAATGGCTCAAATGAACAAGTCAGGGAACGACAGAGGTTGGCGGGGATGTGGAGAAAGGGGAACCCTCCTACACTGGTGGTGGGAATGCAAGCTGGTGCAACCCCTCTGGAAAAGTGTATGGAGGTTCCTCAAACAGTTATAATTAGAGCTACCATTCGATCCAGCAATTGCACTCCTGGGTATTTACCCCAAAGATACAAATGTAGGGACCCGAAGCGGTACGTGCACCCCATTGTTTATAGCAGCAATATCCACAATAGCCAAACGGTGGAAAGAGCCAAGATGTCCATCGACAGATGAATGGATAAAGAAGAGGTGGTATATATATACACAATGGACTATTACGCAGCCATCAAAAGGAATGAGGTGTTGCCATGGACAACGACGTGGATGGAACTGGAGGGTCCGACGATTAGTGAAATAAGTCAATCAGAGAAAGACATGTATCATATGACCTCACTGATATGAGGGATTCTTAATCTCAGGAACAGAGTGAGGCTTGCTGGAGTGGTCGGGGGGGGGGGAATGGGGTGGCTGGGTGATAGACTTTGGGGAGGGTATGAGCTACGGTGAGCGATGTGAATTGTGTAAGACTGTTGAATCACAGATCTGTACTTCTGAAACAAATAACGCAACATATTTTAAGAATAAAGGAAAACAAGGAGACAGCAGGAGAGGAAGAATGAAGGGGAGTTAGTGAGAGGGGGAGACGGACCAGGAGAGATGATGGATTCTGAAAAAAAATCCGAGGTTTCTAGAGGGGAGGTGGGTCGGTGGATTGGTTTGACTGGTGATGGTTATTAAAGAGGGCACATTCTGCATGGAGCACTGTGTGTTAGGAACAAACAATGAATCATGGGACAGTACACCAAAACAAATGATGTAGTACATGGTGATTAACAAAGCAATAAAAAACAAAGACTGTAATAAGAGATGAAGAAGGACACTATATCCTCCTTAAAGGGTCTATCCAACAAGAAGATCTCACAATTGTAAATATCTATGCCCCGAACATGGGAGCATCCAATTATATAAGGCAATTAAGAAGAAAAGCAAAGAAACACATTGACCACCATACAATCATAGTGGGGGACTTTAACACCCCCCTGACTGAAATGGCCAGATCATCTAAGCAAAAGATCAACAAGGAAATAAAGACTTTAAATGACACACTGGACCAAATGGACTTCACAGACATATTCAGAACGTTCCATCCCAATGCAACGGAATACACATTCTTCTCTAGTGCCCATGGAACATTCTCCAGAATGGATCACATCCTAGGTCACAAATCAGGTCTCAACCGGTACCCAAAGATTGGGATCATTCCCTGCACATTTTCAGACCACAATGCTTTGAAACTAGAATTCAATCACAAGAGGAAAGTGGGAAAGAACTCAAATACATGGAGGCTAAAGAGCATCCTACGAAAGAATGAATGGGTCAACCAGGAAATTAAAGAAGAATTTAAAAATTTCATGGAAACCAATGAAAATGAAAACTCAACTGTCCAAAATCTTTGGGATACAGCCAAGGCAGTCCTGCGAGGAAAGTATATAGCAATACAAGCCTTTCTCAAGAAACAAGAAAGGTCTCAAATACACACCCAACCCTACACCTAAAGGAGCTGGAGAAAGAACGGCAAATAAAGCCTAAACCCAGCAGGAGAAGAGAAATCATGCAGTTCAGAGCAGAAATCATTGAAATAGAACCCAGAAGAACAGTAGAAGTGATCAACGGAACTAGGAGCTGGTACTTTGAAAGAATTCACAAGATTGATACACCCCTGTCCAGGCTGATCAAAAAGAAAAGAGAAATGACCCAAATCAACAAAATCATGAATGAAAGAGGAGAGATCACAAACAACACCAAAGAAATACAAACAATTATAAGAACGTAATCTGAGCAACCCTAGGGCAGCAAATTCCATAACCTGGAAGAAATGGGTGCATTCCTAGAGATGTGTCAACTAACAAAACTGACCCAGGAAGAAATAGAAAACATGAACAGTCCTATAACCACGAAGGCAATTGAAGTAGTCATCAAAAACCTCCCAAGAAACCAAAGCCCAGGGCCAGATGGTTTCCCAGGGGAATTCTATCAGACATTTAAAGAAGAATTAATACCTATTCTCCTGAAACTGTTCCAAACAATAGAAATGGAAGGAAAACTTCCAAACTCATTTATGAGGCCACCATTACCTTGATTCCAAAACCAGACAAAGATCCCATCAAAAAGGAGAATTAGAGACCAATATCCTTGATGAACATCGATGCAAAAATTCTCACCAAAACTCTAGCCAAGAGGACACAACACTACATGAAAAGGAGTCTTCACCATGACCAAGTGGGATTTATCCCTGGGCTGCAAGGCTGGTTCAACATCCGCAAATCAGTCAACGTGATCAAATACATTAACAAAAGAAAGAACGAGAATCATATGATCCTCTCAATAGATGCAGAAAAAGCATTGGACAAAGTACAGCACCCTTTCTGGATCAAAACTCTTCAGAGTATAGGGACAGCGGGTACATACCTCAATATCATAAAAGCCATCTACGAAAACCCTACAGCGAATATCATTCTCAATGGGGAAAAGCTGAGATCTTTTCCCCTAAGGTCAGGAACGCGGCAGGGATAGCCAATCTCACCACTGCTATTCAACATAGTATTAGAAGTCCTAGCCACAGCAATCAGACAACAAAAAGTAATCCAAGGCATCCAAATCGGCAGAGAGGAAGTCAAACTCTCACTCTTTGCAGATGATATGATACTTTATGTGGAAAACCCAAAAGACTCCACCCCAAAACTGCTAGAACTCACACAGCAATTCCCTCAAGTAGCAGGTTATAAAATCAATGCACAGGAATCAGTGGCATTCCTATACACCAACAACAAGACAGAAGAGAGACAAATCAAGGAGTCGATCCCATTCACAACTGCACCCAAAACCAGAAGAGACCTAGGAATATATTCATCCCAAGAGGCAAAGGATCTGTACTCAGAAAACTACAAAATACGCAGGAAAGAAATTGAAGAAGACACAAAGAAACGGAAAAACTTTCCATGCTCATGGATTGGGAGAACCAACATTGTGAAGAGGTCAATGCTACCTAGAGCAATCTACACATGCAATGCAATCCCCATCAAAATACCATCCACTTTTTTCCAGGAAATGGAACAAATACTCCTAAAATTTGAATGGAACCAGAAGAGACCCCGAATAGCCAGAGGAATATTGAGAAAGAAAAGCAAAGCTGGCGTCATCACAATTCTGGACTTCCAGCTCTATGACAAAGCTGTCATCATCAAGACAGTATGGTACTGGCACAAAAACAGACACATGGATCCATGGAACAGAATCGAGAGCCCAGAAATGGACCCTCAACTCTATGGTCAACTTATCTTTGACAGAGCAGGAAGGAATGTCCAATGGCAAAAAGAGAGTCTCTTCAACAACTGGTGTTGGGAGAATTGGACAGCCCCATGCAGAAGAATGACAGTGGACCATTTCCTGACACCACACACAAAAGTAGACTCCAAATGGTTGAAAGACCTCAATGTGAGACAGGAGTCCATCAAAATCCTAAAGGAGAACACAGGTAGCAAGCACTTCGACCTCAGCCGCAGCAACTTCTTCCTAGAAACATCACCAAAGGCACGGGAAGCCAGGGCAAAAATGAACTATTGGGATTTCATCAAGATAAAAAGCTTTGGCACAGCAAAAGAAACAGTCCACAAAACCAAAAGACAACCGACAGAATGGGAGAAATTATTTGCAAATGACCTATCAGATAAAGGGCTACTACCCAATATGTATAAAAACTTATCAAACTCAACACCCAAAGAACAAATAATCCAATCAAGAAATAGGCAGAAGACATGAACAGACATTTTTCCAAAGAAGACATCCAAATGGCCCACAGGCACATGAAAAAGTGCTCAACACGGCTTGGCATCAGAGAAATCCAAATGAAAACCTCAATGAGATACCACCTCACACCCGTCAGAATGGCTCAAATGAACAAGTCAGGGAACGACAGAATTTGGCGGGGATGTGGAGATAGGGGAACCCGCCGACACTGGTGGTGGGAATGCAAGCTGCTGCAACCCCTCTGGAAAACAGTATGGAGGTTCCTCACACAGTTGAAATTAGAGCTACCATTCGATCCAACATTTGCACTCCTGGGTATTTACCCCAAAGATACAAATGTAAGGACCCGAAGCGGTACGTGCACCCCATTGTTTATAGCAGCAATGTCCACAATAGCCAAACTGTGGAAACAGCCAAGATGTCCATCGACAGATGAATGGATAAAGAAGAGGTGGTATATATATACACAATGGACTATTACGCAGCCATCAAAAGGAATGAGATGTTGCCATGGACAACGACGTGGATGGAACTGGAGGGTCCGACGATTAGTGAAATAAGTCAATCAGAGAAAGACATGTATCATATGACCCCACTGATATGAGGGATTCTTAATCTCAGGAACAGAGTGAGGCTTGCTGGAGTGGTCGGGGGTGGGAGGGATGGGGTGGCTGGGTGATAGACATTGGGGAGGGTATGAGCTACGGTGAGCGCTGTGAATTGTGTAAGACTGTTGAATCACAGATCTGTACTTCTGAAACAACGCAACATATTTTAAGAATAAAGGAAAAGAAGGAGACAGCAGGAGTGGAAGAATGAAGGGGAGTTAGTGAGAGGATGAGACGGACCAGGAGAGATGATGGGTTCTGAAAAAAATCTGAGGTTTCTAGAGGGGAGGTGGGTCGGGGGATTGGTTAGCCTGGTGGTGGGTATTAAAGAGGGCACATTCTCCATGGAGCACTGTGTGTTAGGAACAAACAATGAATCATGGGACACTACACCAAAACAAAGGATGTACTCCATGGTGATTAACAAAGCAATAAAAAACAAAGACTGTAATAAGAGATGAAGAAGGACACTATATCCTACTTAATGGGTCTATCCAACAAGAAGATCTCACAATTGTAAATATCTATGCCCCGAACATGGGAGCATCCAATTATATAAGGCAATTAAGAAGAAAACAAAGAAACACATTGACCACCATACAATCATAGTGGGGGACTATAACACCCCCCCTGACTGAAATGGCCAGATCATCTAAGCAAAAGATCAACAAGGAAATAAAGACTTTAAATGACACACTGGACCAAATGGACTTCACAGACATATTCAGAACGTTCCATCCCAATGCAACGGAATACACATTCTTCTCTAGTGCCCATGGAACATTCTCCAGAATGGATCACATCCTAGGTCACAAATCAGGTCTCAACCGGTACCCAAAGATTGGGATCATTCCCTGCACATTTTCAGACCACAATGTTTTGAAACTAGAACTCAATCACAAGAGGAGAGTCGGAAAGAACTCAAATACATGGAGGCTAAAGAGCATCCTACGAAAGAATGAATGGGTCAATCAGGAAATTAAAGAAGAATTTAAAAAGTTCATGGAAACCAATGAAAATGAAAACTCAACTGTCCAAAATCTTTGGGATACAGCCAAGGCAGTCCTGCGAGGAAAGTATATAGCAATACAAGCCTTTCTCAAGAAACAAGAAAGGTCTCAAATACACACCCAACCCTACACCTAAAGGAGCTGGAGAAAGAACGGCAAATAAAGCCTAAACCCAGCAGGAGAAGAGAAATCATGCAGTTCAGAGCAGAAATCAATGAAATAGAACCCAGAAGAACAGTAGAAGTGATCAACGGAACTAGGAGCTGGTACTTTGAAAGAATTCACAAGATTGATACACCCCTGTCCAGGCTGATCAAAAAGAAAAGAGAAATGACCCAAATCAACAAAATCATGAATGAAAGAGGAGAGATCACAAACAACACCAAAGAAATACAAACAATTATAAGAACGTAATCTGAGCAACCCTAGGGCAGCAAATTCCATAACCTGGAAGAAATGGGTGCATTCCTAGAGATGTGTCAACTAACAAAACTGACCCAGGAAGAAATAGAAAACATGAACAGTCCTATAACCACGAAGGCAATTGAAGTAGTCATCAAAAACCTCCCAAGAAACCAAAGCCCAGGGCCAGATTGTTTCCCAGGGGAATTCTATCAGACATTTAAAGAAGAATTAATACCTATTCTCCTGAAACTGTTCCAAACAATAGAAATGGAAGGAAAACTTCCAAACTCATTTATGAGGCCACCATTACCTTGATTCCAAAACCAGACAAAGATCCCATCAAAAAGGAGAATTAGAGACCAATATCCTTGATGAACATCGATGCAAAAATTCTCACCAAAATACTAGCCAAGAGGACCCAACAGTACATGAAAAGGAGTATTCACCATGACCAAGTGGGATTTATCCCTGGGCTGCAAGGCTGGTTCAACATCCGCAAATCAGTCAACGTGATCAAATACATTAACAAAAGAAAGAACGAGAATCATATGATCCTCCCAAGAGATGCAGAAAAAGCATTGGACAAAGTACAGCAACCTTTCTGGATCAAAACTCTTCAGAGTATAGGGACAGCGGGTACATACCTCAATATCATAAAAGCCATCTACGAAAACGCTACAGCGAATATCATTCTCAATGGGGAAAAGCTGAGATCTTTTCCCCCAAAGTCAGCAACGCGGCAGGGATAGCCACTCTCACCACTGCTATTCAACATAGTATTAGAAGTCCTAGCCACAGCAATCAGACAACAAAAAGTAATCCAAGGCATCCAAATCGGCAGAGAGGAAGTCAAACTCTCACTCTTGGCAGATGATATGATACTTTATGTGGAAAACCCAAAAGACTCCACCCCAAAACTGCTAGAACTCACACAGCAATTCCGTCAAGTAGCAGGCTATAAAATCAATGCACAGGAATCAGTGGCATTCCTATACAACAACAACAAGACAGAAGAGAGACAAATCAAGGAGTCGATCCCATTCACAACTGCACCCAAAACCAGAAGAGACCTAGCAATATATTGAACCCAAGAGGCAAGGGATCTGTACTCAGAAAACTACAAAATACGCAGGAAAGAAATTGAAGAAGACACAAAGAAACGGAAAAACGTTCCATGCTCATGGATTGGGAGAACCAACACTGTGAAGAGGTCAATGCTACCTAGAGCAATCTACACATGCAATGCAATCCCCATCAAAATACCATCCACTTTTTTCCACGAAATGGAACAAATAACCCTAAAATTTGAATGGAACCTGAAGAGACCCCGAGTAGCCAGAGGAATATTGAGAAAGAAAAGCAAAGCTGGCGGCATCACAATTCTGGACTTCCAGCTCTATGACAAAGCTGTCATCATCAAGACAGTATGGTACTGGCACAAAAACAGACACATGGATCCATGGAACAGAATCGAGAGCCCAGAAATGGACCCTCAACTCTATGGTCAACTTATCTTTGACAGAGCAGGAAGGAATGTCCAATGGCAAAAAGAGAGTCTCTTCAACAACTGGTGTTGGGAGAATTGGACAGCCCCATGCAGAAGAATGACACTGGACCATTTCCTGACACCACACACAGAAGTAGACGCCAAATGTTTGAAAGACCTCAATGTGAGACAGGAGTCCATCAAAATCCTAAAGGAGGACACAGGTAGCAAGCTCTTCGACCTCAGCCGCAGCAACTTCTTCCTAGAAACATCACCAAAGGCACGGGAAGCCAGGGCAAAAATGAACTATTGGGATTTCATCAAGATAAAAAGCTTTGGCACAGCAAAAGAAACAGTCCACAAAACCAAAAGACAACCGACAGAATGGGAGAAATTATTTGCAAATGACATATCAGATAAAGGGCTACTATCCAATATGTATAAAAACTTATCAAACTCAACACCCAAAGAACAAATAATCCAATCAAGAAATAGGCAGAAGACATGAACAGACATTTTTCCAAAGAAGACATCCAAATGGCCCACAGGCACATGAAAAAGTGCTCAACACGGCTCGGCATCAGGGAAATCCAAATCAAAACCTCAATGAGATACCACCTCACACCCGTCAGAATGGCTCAAATGAACAAGTCAGGGAACGACAGAGGTTGGCGGGGATGTGGAGAAAGGGGAACCCTCCGACACTGGTGGTGGGAATGCAAGCTGGTGCAACCCCTCTGGAAAAGTGTATGGAGGTTCCTCAAACAGTTATAATTAGAGCTACCATTCGATCCAGCAATTGCACTCCTGGGTATTTACCCCAAAGATACAAATGTAGGGACCCGAAGCGGTACGTGCACCCCATTGTTTATAGCAGCAATATCCACAATAGCCAAACGGTGGAAAGAGCCAAGATGTCCATCGACAGATGAATGGATAAAGAAGAGGTGGTATATATATCCACAATGGACTATTACGCAGCCATCAAAAGGAATGAGGTGTTGCCATGGACAACGACGTGGATGGAACTGGAGGGTCCGACGATTAGTGAAATAAGTCAATCAGAGAAAGACATGTATCATATGACCTCACTGATATGAGGGATTCCTAATCTCAGGAACAGAGTGAGGCTTGCCGGAGTGATCGGGGGGGGGGATGGGGTGGCTGGGTGATAGACTTTGGGGAGGGTATGAGCTACGGTGAGCGCTGTGAATTGTGTAAGACAGTTGAATCACAGATCTGTACTTCTGAAACAAATAACGCAACATATTTTAAGAATAAAGGAAAACAAGGAGACAGCAGGAGAGGAAGAATGAAGGGGAGTTAGTGAGAGGGGGAGACGGACCAGGAGAGATGATGGATTCTGAAAAAAAATCCGAGGTTTCTAGAGGGGAGGTGGGTCGGTGGATTGGTTTGACTGGTGATGGTTATTAAAGAGGGCACATTCTGCATGGAGCACTGTGTGTTAGGAACAAACAATGAATCATGGGACAGTACACCAAAACAAATGATGTAGTACATGGTGATTAATAAAGCAATAAAAAACAAAGACTGTAATAAGAGATGAAGAAGGACACTATATCCTACTTAAAGGGTCTATCCAACAAGAAGATCTCACAATTGTAAATATCTATGCCCCGAACATGGGAGCATCCAATTATATAAGGCAATTAAGAAGAAAAGCAAAGAAACACATTGACCACCATACAATCATAGTGGGGGACTTTAACACCCCCCTGACTGAAATGGCCAGATCATCTAAGCAAAAGATCAACAAGGAAATAAAGACTTTAAATGACACACTGGACCAAATGGACTTCACAGACATATTCAGAACGTTCCATCCCAATGCAACGGAATACACTTTCTTCTCTAGTGCCCATGGAACATTCTCCAGAATGGATCACATCCTAGCTCACAAATCAGGTCTCAACCGGTACCCAAAGATTGGGATCATTCCCTGCACATTTTCAGACCACAAGGCTTTGAAACTAGAATTCAATCACAAGAGGAAAGTGGGAAAGAACTCAAATACATGGAGGCTAAAGAGCATCCTACGAAAGAATGAATGGGTCAACCAGGAAATTAAAGAAGAATTTAAAAAGTTCATGGAAACCAATGAAAATGAAAACTCAACTGTCCAAAATCTTTGGGATACAGCCAAGGCAGTCCTGCGAGGAAAGTATATAGCAATACAAGCCTTTCTCAAGAAACAAGAAAGGTCTCAAATACACACCCAACCCTACACCTAAAGGAGCTGGAGAAAGAACGGCAAATAAAGCCTAAACCGAGCAGGAGAAGAGAAATCATGCAGTTCAGAGCAGAAATCAATGAAATAGAACCCAGAAGAACAGTAGAAGTGATCAACGGAACTAGGAGCTGGTACTTTGAAAGAATTCACAAGATTGATACACCCCTGTCCAGGCTGATCAAAAAGAAAAGAGAAATGACCCAAATCAACAAAATCATGAATGAAAGAGGAGAGATCACAAACAACACCAAAGAAATACAAACAATTATAAGAACGTAATCTGAGCAACCCTAGGGCAGCAAATTCCATAACCTGGAAGAAATGGGTGCATTCCTAGAGATGTGTCAACTAACAAAACTGACCCACGAAGAAATAGAAAACATGAACAGTCCTATAACCACGAAGGCAATTGAAGTAGTCATCAAAAACCTCCCAAGAAACCAAAGCCCAGGGCCAGATGGTTTCCCAGGGGAATTCTATCAGACATTTAAAGAAGAATTAATACCTATTCTCCTGAAACTGTTCCAAACAATAGAAATGGAAGGAAAACTTCCAAACTCATTTATGAGGCCACCATTACCTTGATTCCAAAACCAGACAAAGATCCCATCAAAAAGGAGAATTAGAGACCAATATCCTTGATGAACATCGATGCAAAAATTCTCACCAAAATACTAGCCAAGAGGACCCAACAGTACATGAAAAGGAGTATTCACCATGACCAAGTGGGATTTATCCCTGGGCTGCAAGGCTGGTTCAACATCCGCAAATCAGTCAACGTGATCAAATACATTAACAAAAGAAAGAACGAGAATCATATGATCCTCCCAAGAGATGCAGAAAAAGCATTGGACAAAGTACAGCAACCTTTCTGGATCAAAACTCTTCAGAGTATAGGGACAGCGGGTACATACCTCAATATCATAAAAGCCATCTACGAAAACGCTACAGCGAATATCATTCTCAATGGGGAAAAGCTGAGATCTTTTCCCCCAAAGTCAGCAACGCGGCAGGGATAGCCACTCTCACCACTGCTATTCAACATAGTATTAGAAGTCCTAGCCACAGCAATCAGACAACAAAAAGAAATCCAAGGCATCCAAATCGGCAGAGAGGAAGTCAAACTCTCACTCTTGGCAGATGATATGATACTTTATGTGGAAAACCCAAAAGACTCCACCCCAAAACTGCTAGAACTCACACAGCAATTCCGTCAAGTAGCAGGCTATAAAATCAATGCACAGGAATCAGTGGCATTCCTATACAACAACAACAAGACAGAAGAGAGACAAATCAAGGAGTCGATCCCATTCACAACAGCACCCAAAACCAGAAGAGACCTAGGAATATATTGAACCCAAGAGGCAAGGGATCTGTACTCAGAAAACTACAAAATACGCAGGAAAGAAATTGAAGAAGACACAAAGAAACGGAAAAACGTTCCATGCTCATGGATTGGGAGAACCAACATTGTGAAGAGGTCAATGCTACCTAGAGCAATCTACACATGCAATGCAATCCCCATCAAAATACCATCCACTTTTTTCCACGAAATGGAACAAATAATCCTAAAATTTGAATGGAACCTGAAGAGACCCCGAGTAGCCAGAGGAATATTGAGAAAGAAAAGCAAAGCTGGCGGCATCACAATTCTGGACTTCCAGCTCTATGACAAAGCTGTCATCATCAAGACAGTATGGTACTGGCACAAAAACAGACACATGGATCCATGGAACAGAATCGAGAGCCCAGAAATGGACCCTCAACTCTATGGTCAACTTATCTTTGACAGAGCAGGAAGGAATGTCCAATGGCAAAAAGAGAGTCTCTTCAACAACTGGTGTTGGGAGAATTGGACAGCCCCATGCAGAAGAATGACACTGGACCATTTCCTGACACCACACACAGAAGTAGACGCCAAATGGTTGAAAGACCTCAATGTGAGACAGGAGTCCATCAAAATCCTAAAGGAGAACACAGGTAGCAAGCTCTTCGACCTCAGCCGCAGCAACTTCTTCCTAGAAACATCACCAAAGGCACGGGAAGCCAGGGCAAAAATGAACTATTGGGATTTCATCAAGATAAAAAGCTTTGGCACAGCAAAAGAAACAGTCCACAAAACCAAAAGACAACCGACAGAATGGGAGAAATTATTTGCAAATGACATATCAGATAAAGGGCTACTATCCAATATGTATAAAAACTTATCAAACTCAACACCCAAAGAACAAATAATCCAATCAAGAAATAGGCAGAAGACATGAACAGACATTTTTCCAAAGAAGACATCCAAATGGCCCACAGGCACATGAAAAAGTGCTCAACACGGCTCGGCATCAGGGAAATCCAAATCAAAACCTCAATGAGATACCACCTCACACCCGTCAGAATGGCTCAAATGAACAAGTCAGGGAACGACAGAGGTTGGCGGGGATGTGGAGAAAGGGGAACCCTCCTACACTGGTGGTGGGAATGCAAGCTGGTGCAACCCCTCTGGAAAAGTGTATGGAGGTTCCTCAAACAGTTAAATTAGAGCTACCATTCGATCCAGCAATTGCACTCCTGGGTATTTACCCCAAAGATACAAATGTAGGGACCCGAAGCGGTACGTGCACCCCATTGTTTATAGCAGCAATATCCACAATAGCCAAACGGTGGAAAGAGCCAAGATGTCCATCGACAGATGAATGGATAAAGAAGAGGTGGTATATATATACACAATGGACTATTACGCAGCCATCAAAAGGAATGAGGTGTTGCCATGGACAACGACGTGGATGGAACTGGAGGGTCCGACGATTAGTGAAATAAGTCAATCAGAGAAAGACATGTATCATATGACCTCACTGATATGAGGGATTCTTAATCTCAGGAACAGAGTGAGGCTTGCTGGAGTGGTCGGGGGGGGGATGGGGTGGCTGGGTGATAGACTTTGGGGAGGGTATGAGCTACGGTGAGCGCTGTGAATTGTGTAAGACTGTTGAATCACAGATCTGTACTTCTGAAACAAATAACGCAACATATTTTAAGAATAAAGGAAAACAAGGAGACAGCAGGAGAGGAAGAATGAAGGGGAGTTAGTGAGAGGGGGAGACGGACCAGGAGAGATGATGGATTCTGAAAAAAAATCCGAGGTTTCTAGAGGGGAGGTGGGTCGGTGGATTGGTTTGACTGGTGATGGTTATTAAAGAGGGCACATTCTGCATGGAGCACTGTGTGTTAGGAACAAACAATGAATCATGGGACAGTACACCAAAACAAATGATGTAGTACATGGTGATTAACAAAGCAATAAAAAACAAAGACTGTAATAAGAGATGAAGAAGGACACTATATCCTACTTAAAGGGTCTATCCAACAAGAAGATCTCACAATTGTAAATATCTATGCCCCGAACATGGGAGCATCCAATTATATAAGGCAATTAAGAAGAAAAGCAAAGAAACACATTGACCACCATACAATCATAGTGGGGGACTTTAACACCCCCCTGACTGAAATGGCCAGATCATCTAAGCAAAAGATCAACAAGGAAAGAAAGACTTTAAATGACACACTGGACCAAATGGACTTCACAGACATATTCAGAACGTTCCATCCCAATGCAACGGAATACACTTTCTTCTCTAGTGCCCATGGAACATTCTCCAGAATGGATCACATCCTAGGTCACAAATCAGGTCTCAACCGGTACCCAAAGATTGGGATCATTCCCTGCACATTTTCAGACCACAATGCTTTGAAACTAGAACTCAATCACAAGAGGAAAGTGGGAAAGAACTCAAATACATGGAGGCTAAAGAGCATCCTACGAAAGAATGAATGGGTCAACCAGGAAATTAAAGAAGAATTTAAAAAGTTCATGGAAACCAATGAAAATGAAAACTCAACTGTCCAAAATCTTTGGGATACAGCCAAGGCAGTCCTGCGAGGAAAGTATATAGCAATACAAGACTTTCTCAAGAAACAAGAAAGGTCTCAAATACACACCCAACCCTACACCTAAAGGAGCTGGAGAAAGAACGGCAAATAAAGCCTAAACCCAGCAGGAGAAGAGAAATCATGCAGTTCAGAGCAGAAATCAATGAAATAGAACCCAGAAGAACAGTAGAAGTGATCAACGGAACTAGGAGCTGGTACTTTGAAAGAATTTACAAGATTGATACACCCCTGTCCAGGCTGATCAAAAAGAAAAGAGAAATGACCCAAATCAACAAAATCATGAATGAAAGAGGAGAGATCACAAACAACACCAAAGAAATACAAACAATTATAAGAACGTAATCTGAGCAACCCTAGGGCAGCAAATTCCATAACCTGGAAGAAATGGGTGCATTCCTAGAGATGTGTCAACTAACAAAACTGACCCAGGAAGAAATAGAAAACATGAACAGTCCTATAACCACGAAGGCAATTGAAGTAGTCATCAAAAACCTCCCAAGAAACCAAAGCCCAGGGCCAGATGGTTTCCCAGGGGAATTCTATCAGACATTTAAAGAAGAATTAATACCTATTCTCCTGAAACTGTTCCAAACAATAGAAATGGAAGGAAAACTTCCAAACTCATTTATGAGGCCACCATTACCTTGATTCCAAAACCAGACAAAGATCCCATCAAAAAGGAGAATTAGAGACCAATATCCTTGATGAACATCGATGCAAAAATTCTCACCAAAATACTAGCCAAGAGGACCCAACAGTACATGAAAAGGAGTATTCACCATGACCAAGTGGGATTTATCCCTGGGCTGCAAGGCTGGTTCAACATCCGCAAATCAGTCAACGTGATCAAATACATTAACAAAAGAAAGAACGAGAATCATATGATCCTCCCAAGAGATGCAGAAAAAGCATTGGACAAAGTACAGCAACCTTTCTGGATCAAAACTCTTCAGAGTATAGGGACAGCGGGTACATACCTCAATATCATAAAAGCCATCTACGAAAACGCTACAGAGAATATCATTCTC
The DNA here is from genome assembly GCF_037043125.1 of Eumetopias jubatus. Taxonomy (NCBI): domain Eukaryota; kingdom Metazoa; phylum Chordata; class Mammalia; order Carnivora; family Otariidae; genus Eumetopias; species Eumetopias jubatus. The sequence goes on along the minus strand of NW_028274923.1, from coordinate 413,077 downwards.
AATGGGGAAAAGCTGAGATCTTTTCCCCCAAAGTCAGCAACGCGGCAGGGATAGCCACTCTCACCACTGCTATTCAACATAGTATTAGAAGTCCTAGCCACAGCAATCAGACAACAAAAAGTAATCCAAGGCATCCAAATCGGCAGAGAGGAAGTCAAACTCTCACTCTTGGCAGATGATATGATACTTTATGTGGAAAACCCAAAAGACTCCACCCCAAAACTGCTAGAACTCACACAGCAATTCCGTCAAGTAGCAGGCTATAAAATCAATGCACAGGAATCAGTGGCATTCCTATACAACAACAACAAGACAGAAGAGAGACAAATCAAGGAGTCGATCCCATTCACAACTGCACCCAAAACCAGAAGAGACCTAGGAATATATTGAACCCAAGAGGCAAGGGATCTGTACTCAGAAAACTACAAAATACGCAGGAAAGAAATTGAAGAAGACACAAAGAAACGGAAAAACGTTCCATGCTCATGGATTGGGAGAACCAACACTGTGAAGAGGTCAATGCTACCTAGAGCAATCTACACATGCAATGCAATCCCCATCAAAATACCATCCACTTTTTTCCACGAAATGGAACAAATAATCCTAAAATTTGAATGGAACCTGAAGAGACCCCGAGTAGCCAGAGGAATATTGAGAAAGAAAAGCAAAGCTGGCGGCATCACAATTCTGGACTTCCAGCTCTATGACAAAGCTGTCATCATCAAGACAGTATGGTACTGGCACAAAAACAGACACATGGATCCATGGAACAGAATCGAGAGCCCAGAAATGGACCCTCAACTCTATGGTCAACTTATCTTTGACAGAGCAGGAAGGAATGTCCAATGGCAAAAAGAGAGTCTCTTCAACAACTGGTGTTGGGAGAATTGGACAGCCCCATGCAGAAGAATGACACTGGACCATTTCCTGACACCACACACAGAAGTAGACGCCAAATGTTTGAAAGACCTCAATGTGAGACAGGAGTCCATCAAAATCCTAAAGGAGGACACAGGTAGCAAGCTCTTCGACCTCAGCCGCAGCAACTTCTTCCTAGAAACATCACCAAAGGCACGGGAAGCCAGGGCAAAAATGAACTATTGGGATTTCATCAAGATAAAAAGCTTTGGCACAGCAAAAGAAACAGTCCACAAAACCAAAAGACAACCGACAGAATGGGAGAAATTATTTGCAAATGACATATCAGATAAAGGGCTACTATCCAATATGTATAAAAACTTATCAAACTCAACACCCAAAGAACAAATAATCCAATCAAGAAATAGGCAGAAGACATGAACAGACATTTTTCCAAAGAAGACATCCAAATGGCCCACAGGCACATGAAAAAGTGCTCAACACGGCTCGGCATCAGGGAAATCCAAATCAAAACCTCAATGAGATACCACCTCACACCCGTCAGAATGGCTCAAATGAACAAGTCAGGGAACGACAGAGGTTGGCGGGGATGTGGAGAAAGGGGAACCCTCCGACACTGGTGGTGGGAATGCAAGCTGGTGCAACCCCTCTGGAAAAGTGTATGGAGGTTCCTCAAACAGTTATAATTAGAGCTACCATTCGATCCCGCAATTGCACTCCTGGGTATTTACCCCAAAGATACAAATGTAGGGACCCGAAGCGGTACGTGCACCCCATTGTTTATAGCAGCAATATCCACAATAGCCAAACGGTGGAAAGAGCCAAGATGTCCATCGACAGATGAATGGATAAAGAAGAGGTGGTATATATATACACAATGGACTATTACGCAGCCATCAAAAGGAATGAGGTGTTGCCATGGACAACGACGTGGATGGAACTGGAGGGTCCGACGATTAGTGAAATAAGTCAATCAGAGAAAGACATGTATCATATGACCTCACTGATATGAGGGATTCCTAATCTCAGGAACAGAGTGAGGCTTGCCGGAGTGATCGGGGGGGGGGATGGGGTGGCTGGGTGATAGACTTTGGGGAGGGTATGAGCTACGGTGAGCGCTGTGAATTGTGTAAGACTGTTGAATCACAGATCTGTACTTCTGAAACAAATAACGCAACATATTTTAAGAATAAAGGAAAACAAGGAGACAGCAGGAGAGGAAGAATGAAGGGGAGTTAGTGAGAGGGGGAGACGGACCAGGAGAGATGATGGATTCTGAAAAAAAATCCGAGGTTTCTAGAGGGGAGGTGGGTCGGTGGATTGGTTTGACTGGTGATGGTTATTAAAGAGGGCACATTCTGCATGGAGCACTGTGTGTTAGGAACAAACAATGAATCATGGGACAGTACACCAAAACAAATGATGTAGTACATGGTGATTAACAAAGCAATAAAAAACAAAGACTGTAATAAGAGATGAAGAAGGACACTATATCCTACTTAAAGGGTCTATCCAACAAGAAGATCTCACAATTGTAAATATCTATGCCCCGAACATGGGAGCATCCAATTATATAAGGCAATTAAGAAGAAAAGCAAAGAAACACATTGACCACCATACAATCATAGTGGGGGACTTTAACACCCCCCTGACTGAAATGGCCAGATCATCTAAGCAAAAGATCAACAAGGAAAGAAAGACTTTAAATGACACACTGGACCAAATGGACTTCACAGACATATTCAGAACGTTCCATCCCAATGCAACGGAATACACTTTCTTCTCTAGTGCCCATGGAACATTCTCCAGAATGGATCACATCCTAGGTCACAAATCAGGTCTCAACCGGTACCCAAAGATTGGGATCATTCCCTGCACATTTTCAGACCACAATGCTTTGAAACTAGAACTCAATCACAAGAGGAAAGTGGGAAAGAACTCAAATACATGGAGGCTAAAGAGCATCCTACGAAAGAATGAATGGGTCAACCAGGAAATTAAAGAAGAATTTAAAAAGTTCATGGAAACCAATGAAAATGAAAACTCAACTGTCCAAAATCTTTGGGATACAGCCAAGGCAGTCCTGCGAGGAAAGTATATAGCAATACAAGCCTTTCTCAAGAAACAAGAAAGGTCTCAAATACACACCCAACCCTACCCCTAAAGGAGCTGGAGAAAGAACGGCAAATAAAGCCTAAACCCAGCAGGAGAAGAGAAATCATGCAGTTCAGAGCAGAAATCAATGAAATAGAACCCAGAAGAACAGTAGAAGTGATCAACGGAACTAGGAGCTGGTACTTTGAAAGAATTCACAAGATTGATACACCCCTGTCCAGGCTGATCAAAAAGAAAAGAGAAATGACCCAAATCAACAAAATCATGAATGAAAGAGGAGAGATCACAAACAACACCAAAGAAATACAAACAATTATAAGAACGTAATCTGAGCAACCCTAGGGCAGCAAATTCCATAACCTGGAAGAAATGGGTGCATTCCTAGAGCTGTGTCAACTAACAAAACTGACCCAGGAAGAAATAGAAAACATGAACAGTCCTATAACCACGAAGGCAATTGAAGTAGTCATCAAAAACCTCCCAAGAAACCAAAGCCCAGGGCCAGATGGTTTCCCAGGGGAATTCTATCAGACATTTAAAGAAGAATTAATACCTATTCTCCTGAAACTGTTCCAAACAATAGAAATGGAAGGAAAACTTCCAAACTCATTTATGAGGCCACCATTACCTTGATTCCAAAACCAGACAAAGATCCCATCAAAAAGGAGAATTAGAGACCAATATCCTTGATGAACATCGATGCAAAAATTCTCACCAAAATACTAGCCAAGAGGACCCAACAGTACATGAAAAGGAGTATTCACCATGACCAAGTGGGATTTATCCCTGGGCTGCAAGGCTGGTTCAACATCCGCAAATCAGTCAACGTGATCAAATACATTAACAAAAGAAAGAACGAGAATCATATGATCCTCCCAAGAGATGCAGAAAAAGCATTGGACAAAGTACAGCAACCTTTCTGGATCAAAACTCTTCAGAGTATAGGGACAGCGGGTACATACCTCAATATCATAAAAGCCATCTACGAAAACGCTACAGCGAATATCATTCTCAATGGGGAAAAGCTGAGATCTTTTCCCCCAAAGTCAGCAACGCGGCAGGGATAGCCACTCTCACCACTGCTATTCAACATAGTATTAGAAGTCCTAGCCACAGCAATCAGACAACAAAAAGTAATCCAAGGCATCCAAATCGGCAGAGAGGAAGTCAAACTCTCACTCTTGGCAGATGATATGATACTTTATGTGGAAAACCCAAAAGACTCCACCCCAAAACTGCTAGAACTCACACAGCAATTCCGTCAAGTAGCAGGCTATAAAATCAATGCACAGGAATCAGTGGCATTCCTATACAACAACAACAAGACAGAAGAGAGACAAATCAAGGAGTCGATCCCATTCACAACTGCACCCAAAACCAGAAGAGACCTAGGAATATATTGAACCCAAGAGGCAAGGGATCTGTACTCAGAAAACTACAAAATACGCAGGAAAGAAATTGAAGAAGACACAAAGAAACGGAAAAACGTTCCATGCTCATGGATTGGGAGAACCAACACTGTGAAGAGGTCAATGCTACCTAGAGCAATCTACACATGCAATGCAATCCCCATCAAAATACCATCCACTTTTTTCCACGAAATGGAACAAATAATCCTAAAATTTGAATGGAACCTGAAGAGACCCCGAGTAGCCAGAGGAATATTGAGAAAGAAAAGCAAAGCTGGCGGCATCACAATTCTGGACTTCCAGCTCTATGACAAAGCTGTCATCATCAAGACAGTATGGTACTGGCACAAAAACAGACACATGGATCCATGGAACAGAATCGAGAGCCCAGAAATGGACCCTCAACTCTATGGTCAACTTATCTTTGACAGAGCAGGAAGGAATGTCCAATGGCAAAAAGAGAGTCTCTTCAACAACTGGTGTTGGGAGAATTGGACAGCCCCATGCAGAAGAATGACACTGGACCATTTCCTGACACCACACACAGAAGTAGACGCCAAATGGTTGAAAGACCTCAATGTGAGACAGGAGTCCATCAAAATCCTAAAGGAGGACACAGGTAGCAAGCTCTTCGACCTCAGCCGCAGCAACTTCTTCCTAGAAACATCACCAAAGGCACGGGAAGCCAGGGCAAAAATGAACTATTGGGATTTCATCAAGATAAAAAGCTTTGGCACAGCAAAAGAAACAGTCCACAAAACCAAAAGACAACCGACAGAATGGGAGAAATTATTTGCAAATGACATATCAGATAAAGGGCTACTATCCAATATGTATAAAAACTTATCAAACTCAACACCCAAAGAACAAATAATCCAATCAAGAAATAGGCAGAAGACATGAACAGACATTTTTCCAAAGAAGACATCCAAATGGCCCACAGGCACATGAAAAAGTGCTCAACACGGCTCGGCATCAGGGAAATCCAAATCAAAACCTCAATGAGATACCACCTCACACCCGTCAGAATGGCTCAAATGAACAAGTCAGGGAACGACAGAGGTTGGCGGGGATGTGGAGAAAGGGGAACCCTCCTACACTGGTGGTGGGAATGCAAGCTGGTGCAACCCCTCTGGAAAAGTGTATGTAGGTTCCTCAAACAGTTAAATTAGAGCTACCATTCGATCCAGCAATTGCACTCCTGGGTATTTACCCCAAAGATACAAATGTAGGGACCCGAAGCGGTACGTGCACCCCATTGTTTATAGCAGCAATATCCACAATAGCCAAACGGTGGAAAGAGCCAAGATGTCCATCGACAGATGAATGGATAAAGAAGAGGTGGTATATATATACACAATGGACTATTACGCAGCCATCAAAAGGAATGAGGTGTTGCCATGGACAACGACGTGGATGGAACTGGAGGGTCCGACGATTAGTGAAATAAGTCAATCAGAGAAAGACATGTATCATATGACCTCACTGATATGAGGGATTCTTAATCTCAGGAACAGAGTGAGGCTTGCTGGAGTGGTCGGGGGGGGGATGGGGTGGCTGGGTGATAGACTGTGGGGAGGGTATGAGCTACGGTGAGCGCTGTGAATTGTGTAAGACTGTTGAATCACAGATCTGTACTTCTGAAACAAATAACGCAACATATTTTAAGAATAAAGGAAAACAAGGAGACAGCAGGAGAGGAAGAATGAAGGGGAGTTAGTGAGAGGGGGAGACGGACCAGGAGAGATGATGGATTCTGAAAAAAAATCCGAGGTTTCTAGAGGGGAGGTGGGTCGGTGGATTGGTTTGACTGGTGATGGTTATTAAAGAGGGCACATTCTGCATGGAGCACTGTGTGTTAGGAACAAACAATGAATCATGGGACAGTACACCAAAACAAATGATGTAGTACATGGTGATTAACAAAGCAATAAAAAACAAAGACTGTAATAAGAGATGAAGAAGGACACTATATCCTACTTAAAGGGTCTATCCAACAAGAAGATCTCACAATTGTAAATATCTATGCCCCGAACATGGGAGCATCCAATTATATAAGGCAATTAAGAAGAAAAGCAAAGAAACACATTGACCACCATACAATCATAGTGGGGGACTTTAACACCCCCCTGACTGAAATGGCCAGATCATCTAAGCAAAAGATCAACAAGGAAATAAAGACTTTAAATGACACACTGGACCAAATGGACTTCACAGACATATTCAGAACGTTCCATCCCAATGCAACGGAATACACATTCTTCTCTAGTGCCCATGGAACATTCTCCAGAATGGATCACATCCTAGGTCACAAATCAGGTCTCAACCGGTACCCAAAGATTGGGATCATTCCCTGCACATTTTCAGACCACAATGTTTTGAAACTAGAACTCAATCACAAGAGGAGAGTCGGAAAGAACTCAAATACATGGAGGCTAAAGAGCATCCTACGAAAGAATGAATGGGTCAACCAGGAAATTAAAGAAGAATTTAAAAAGTTCTTGGAAACCAATGAAAATGAAAACTCAACTGTCCAAAATCTTTGGGATACAGCCAAGGCAGTCCTGCGAGGAAAGTATATAGCAATACAAGCCTTTCTCAAGAAACAAGAAAGGTCTCAAATACACACCCAACCCTACACCTAAAGGAGCTGGAGAAAGAACGGCAAATAAAGCCTAAACCCAGCAGGAGAAGAGAAATCATGCAGTTCAGAGCAGAAATCAATGAAATAGAACCCAGAAGAACAGTAGAAGTGATCAACGGAACTAGGAGCTGGTACTTTGAAAGAATTCACAAGATTGATACACCCCTGTCCAGGCTGATCAAAAAGAAAAGAGAAATGACCCAAATCAACAAAATCATGAATGAAAGAGGAGAGATCACAAACAACACCAAAGAAATACAAACAATTATAAGAACGTAATCTGAGCAACCCTAGGGCAGCAAATTCCATAACCTGGAAGAAATGGGTGCATTCCTAGAGCTGTGTCAACTAACAAAACTGACCCAGGAAGAAATAGAAAACATGAACAGTCCTATAACCACGAAGGCAATTGAAGTAGTCATCAAAAACCTCCCAAGAAACCAAAGCCCAGGGCCAGATGGTTTCCCAGGGGAATTCTATCAGACATTTAAAGAAGAATTAATACCTATTCTCCTGAAACTGTTCCAAACAATAGAAATGGAAGGAAAACTTCCAAACTCATTTATGAGGCCACCATTACCTTGATTCCAAAACCAGACAAAGATCCCATCAAAAAGGAGAATTAGAGACCAATATCCTTGATGAACATCGATGCAAAAATTCTCACCAAAATACTAGCCAAGAGGACCCAACAGTACATGAAAAGGAGTATTCACCATGACCAAGTGGGATTTATCCCTGGGCTGCAAGGCTGGTTCAACATCCGCAAATCAGTCAACGTGATCAAATACATTAACAAAAGAAAGAACGAGAATCATATGATCCTCCCAAGAGATGCAGAAAAAGCATTGGACAAAGTACAGCAACCTTTCTGGATCAAAACTCTTCAGAGTATAGGGACAGCGGGTACATACCTCAATATCATAAAAGCCATCTACGAAAACGCTACAGCGAATATCATTCTCAATGGGGAAAAGCTGAGATCTTTTCCCCCAAAGTCAGCAACGCGGCAGGGATAGCCACTCTCACCACTGCTATTCAACATAGTATTAGAAGTCCTAGCCACAGCAATCAGACAACAAAAAGTAATCCAAGGCATCCAAATCGGCAGAGAGGAAGTCAAACTCTCACTCTTGGCAGATGATATGATACTTTATGTGGAAAACCCAAAAGACTCCACCCCAAAACTGCTAGAACTCACACAGCAATTCCGTCAAGTAGCAGGCTATAAAATCAATGCACAGGAATCAGTGGCATTCCTATACAACAACAACAAGACAGAAGAGAGACAAATCAAGGAGTCGATCCCATTCACAACTGCACCCAAAACCAGAAGAGACCTAGCAATATATTGAACCCAAGAGGCAAGGGATCTGTACTCAGAAAACTACAAAATACGAAGGAAAGAAATTGAAGAAGACACAAAGAAACGGAAAAACGTTCCATGCTCATGGATTGGGAGAACCAACACTGTGAAGAGGTCAATGCTACCTAGAGCAATCTACACATGCAATGCAATCCCCATCAAAATACCATCCACTTTTTTCCACGAAATGGAACAAATAATCCTAAAATTTGAATGGAACCTGAAGAGACCCCGAGTAGCCAGAGGAATATTGAGAAAGAAAAGCAAAGCTGGCGGCATCACAATTCTGGACTTCCAGCTCTATGACAAAGCTGTCATCATCAAGACAGTATGGTACTGGCACAAAAACAGACACATGGATCCATGGAACAGAATCGAGAGCCCAGAAATGGACCCTCAACTCTATGGTCAACTTATCTTTGACAGAGCAGGAAGGAATGTCCAATGGCAAAAAGAGAGTCTCTTCAACAACTGGTGTTGGGAGAATTGGACAGCCCCATGCAGAAGAATGACACTGGACCATTTCCTGACACCACACACAGAAGTAGACGCCAAATGTTTGAAAGACCTCAATGTGAGACAGGAGTCCATCAAAATCCTAAAGGAGGACACAGGTAGCAAGCTCTTCGACCTCAGCCGCAGCAACTTCTTCCTAGAAACATCACCAAAGGCACGGGAAGCCAGGGCAAAAATGAACTATTGGGATTTCATCAAGATAAAAAGCTTTGGCACAGCAAAAGAAACAGTCCACAAAACCAAAAGACAACCGACAGAATGGGAGAAATTATTTGCAAATGACATATCAGATAAAGGGCTACTATCCAATATGTATAAAAACTTATCAAACTCAACACCCAAAGAACAAATAATCCAATCAAGAAATAGGCAGAAGACATGAACAGACATTTTTCCAAAGAAGACATCCAAATGGCCCACAGGCACATGAAAAAGTGCTCAACACGGCTCGGCATCAGGGAAATCCAAATCAAAACCTCAATGAGATACCACCTCACACCCGTCAGAATGGCTCAAATGAACAAGTCAGGGAACGACAGAGGTTGGCGGGGATGTGGAGAAAGGGGAACCCTCCGACACTGGTGGTGGGAATGCAAGCTGGTGCAACCCCTCTGGAAAAGTGTATGGAGGTTCCTCAAACAGTTATAATTAGAGCTACCATTCGATCCCGCAATTGCACTCCTGGGTATTTACCCCAAAGATACAAATGTAGGGACCCGAAGCGGTACGTGCACCCCATTGTTTATAGCAGCAATATCCACAATAGCCAAACGGTGGAAAGAGCCAAGATGTCCATCGACAGATGAATGGATAAAGAAGAGGTGGTATATATATACACAATGGACTATTACGCAGCCATCAAAAGGAATGAGGTGTTGCCATGGACAACGACGTGGATGGAACTGGAGGGTCCGACGATTAGTGAAATAAGTCAATCAGAGAAAGACATGTATCATTTGACCTCACTGATATGAGGGATTCCTAATCTCAGGAACAGAGTGAGGCTTGCCGGAGTGATCGGGGGGGGGGATGGGGTGGCTGGGTGATAGACTTTGGGGAGGGTATGAGCTACGGTGAGCGCTGTGAATTGTGTAAGACTGTTGAATCACAGATCTGTACTTCTGAAACAAATAACGCAACATATTTTAAGAATAAAGGAAAACAAGGAGACAGCAGGAGAGGAAGAATGAAGGGGAGTTAGTGAGAGGGGGAGACGGACCAGGAGAGATGATGGATTCTGAAAAAAAATCCGAGGTTTCTAGAGGGGAGGTGGGTCGGTGGATTGGTTTGACTGGTGATGGTTATTAAAGAGGGCACATTCTGCATGGAGCACTGTGTGTTAGGAACAAACAATGAATCATGGGACAGTACACCAAAACAAATGATGTAGTACATGGTGATTAACAAAGCAATAAAAAACAAAGACTGTAATAAGAGATGAAGAAGGACACTATATCCTACTTAAAGGGTCTATACAACAAGAAGATCTCACAATTGTAAATATCTATGCCCCGAACATGGGAGCATCCAATTATATAAGGCAATTAAGAAGAAAAGCAAAGAAACACATTGACCACCATACAATCATAGTGGGGGACTTTAACACCCCCCTGACTGAAATGGCCAGATCATCTAAGCAAAAGATCAACAAGGAAAGAAAGACTTTAAATGACACACTGGACCAAATGGACTTCACAGACATATTCAGAACGTTCCATCCCAATGCAACGGAATACACTTTCTTCTCTAGTGCCCATGGAACATTCTCCAGAATGGATCACATCCTAGGTCACAAATCAGGTCTCAACCGGTACCCAAAGATTGGGATCATTCCCTGCACATTTTCAGACCACAATGCTTTGAAACTAGAACTCAATCACAAGAGGAGAGTCGGAAAGAACTCAAATACATGGAGGCTAAAGAGCATCCTACGAAAGAATGAATGGGTCAACCAGGAAATTAAAGAAGAATTTAAAAAGTTCATGGAAACCAATGAAAATGAAAACTCAACTGTCCAAAATCTTTGGGATACAGCCAAGGCAGTCCTGCGAGGAAAGTATATAGCAATACAAGCCTTTCTCAAGAAACAAGAAAGGTCTCAAATACACACCCAACCCTACACCTAAAGGAGCTGGAGAAAGAACGGCAAATAAAGCCTAAACCCAGCAGGAGAAGAGAAATCATGCAGTTCAGAGCAGAAATCAATGAAATAGAACCCAGAAGAACAGTAGAAGTGATCAACGGAACTAGGAGCTGGTACTTTGAAAGAATTCACAAGATTGATACACCCCTGTCCAGGCTGATCAAAAAGAAAAGAGAAATGACCCAAATCAACAAAATCATGAATGAAAGAGGAGAGATCACAAACAACACCAAAGAAATACAAACAATTATAAGAACGTAATCTGAGCAACCCTAGGGCAGCAAATTCCATAACCTGGAAGAAATGGGTGCATTCCTAGAGATGTGTCAACTAACAAAACTGACCCAGGAAGAAATAGAAAACATGAACAGTCCTATAACCACGAAGGCAATTGAAGTAGTCATCAAAAACCTCCCAAGAAACCAAAGCCCAGGGCCAGATGGTTTCCCAGGGGAATTCTATCAGACATTTAAAGAAGAATTAATACCTATTCTCCTGAAACTGTTCCAAACAATAGAAATGGAAGGAAAACTTCCAAACTCATTTATGAGGCCACCATTACCTTGATTCCAAAACCAGACAAAGATCCCATCAAAAAGGAGAATTAGAGACCAATATCCTTGATGAACATCGATGCAAAAATTCTCACCAAAATACTAGCCAAGAGGACCCAACAGTACATGAAAAGGAGTATTCACCATGACCAAGTGGGATTTATCCCTGGGCTGCAAGGCTGGTTCAACATCCGCAAATCAGTCAACGTGATCAAATACATTAACAAAAGAAAGAACGAGAATCATATGATCCTCCCAAGAGATGCAGAAAAAGCATTGGACAAAGTACAGCAACCTTTCTGGATCAAAACTCTTCAGAGTATAGGGACAGCGGGTACATACCTCAATATCATAAAAGCCATCTACGAAAACGCTACAGCGAATATCATTCTCAATGGGGAAAAGCTGAGATCTTTTCCCCCAAAGTCAGCAACGCGGCAGGGATAGCCACTCTCACCACTGCTATTCAACATAGTATTAGAAGTCCTAGCCACAGCAATCAGACAACAAAAAGTAATCCAAGGCATCCAAATCGGCAGAGAGGAAGTCAAACTCTCACTCTTGGCAGATGATATGATACTTTATGTGGAAAACCCAAAAGACTCCACCCCAAAACTGCTAGAACTCACACAGCAATTCCGTCAAGTAGCAGGCTATAAAATCAATGCACAGGAATCAGTGGCATTCCTATACAACAACAACAAGACAGAAGAGAGACAAATCAAGGAGTCGATCCCATTCACAACTGCACCCAAAACCAGAAGAGACCTAGCAATATATTGAACCCAAGAGGCAAGGGATCTGTACTCAGAAAACTACAAAATACGAAGGAAATAAATTGAAGAAGACACAAAGAAACGGAAAAACGTTCCATGCTCATGGATTGGGAGAACCAACACTGTGAAGAGGTCAATGCTACCTAGAGCAATCTACACATGCAATGCAATCCCCATCAAAATACCATCCACTTTTTTCCACGAAATGGAACAAATAATCCTAAAATTTGAATGGAACCTGAAGAGACCCCGAGTAGCCAGAGGAATATTGAGAAAGAAAAGCAAAGCTGGCGGCATCACAATTCTGGACTTCCAGCTCTATGACAAAGCTGTCATCATCAAGACAGTATGGTACTGGCACAAAAACAGACACATGGATCCATGGAACAGAATCGAGAGCCCAGAAATGGACCCTCAACTCTATGGTCAACTTATCTTTGACAGAGCAGGAAGGAATGTCCAATGGCAAAAAGAGAGTCTCTTCAACAACTGGTGTTGGGAGAATTGGACAGCCCCATGCAGAAGAATGACACTGGACCATTTCCTGACACCACACACAGAAGTAGACGCCAAATGTTTGAAAGACCTCAATGTGAGACAGGAGTCCATCAAAATCCTAAAGGAGGACACAGGTACCAAGCTCTACGACCTCAGCCGCAGCAACTTCTTCCTAGAAACATCACCAAAGGCACGGGAAGCCAGGGCAAAAATGAACTATTGGGATTTCATCAAGATAAAAAGCTTTGGCACAGCAAAAGAAACAGTCCACAAAACCAAAAGACAACCGACAGAATGGGAGAAATTATTTGCAAATGACATATCAGATAAAGGGCTACTATCCAATATGTATAAAAACTTATCAAACTCAACACCCAAAGAACAAATAATCCAATCAAGAAATAGGCAGAAGACATGAACAGACATTTTTCCAAAGAAGACATCCAAATGGCCCACAGGCACATGAAAAAGTGCTCAACACGGCTCGGCATCAGGGAAATCCAAATCAAAACCTCAATGAGATACCACCTCACACCCGTCAGAATGGCTCAAATGAACAAGTCAGGGAACGACAGAGGTTGGCGGGGATGTGGAGAAAGGGGAACCCTCCTACACTGGTGGTGGGAATGCAAGCTGGTGCAACCCCTCTGGAAAAGTGTATGGAGGTTCCTCAAACAGTTATAATTAGAGCTACCATTCGATCCAGCAATTGCACTCCTGGGTATTTACCCCAAAGATACAAATGTAGGGACCCGAAGCGGTACGTGCACCCCATTGTTTATAGCAGCAATATCCACAATAGCCAAACGGTGGAAAGAGCCAAGATGTCCATCGACAGATGAATGGATAAAGAAGAGGTGGTATATATATACACAATGGACTATTACGCAGCCATCAAAAGGAATGAGGTGTTGCCATGGACAACGACGTGGATGGAACTGGAGGGTCCGACGATTAGTGAAATAAGTCAATCAGAGAAAGACATGTATCATATGACCTCACTGATATGAGGGATTCTTAATCTCAGGAACAGAGTGAGGCTTGCTGGAGTGGTTGGGGGGGGGATGGGGTGGCTGGGTGATAGACTTTGGGGAGGGTATGAGCTACGGTGAGCGCTGTGAATTGTGTAAGACTGTTGAATCACAGATCTGTACTTCTGAAACAAATAACGCAACATATTTTAAGAATAAAGGAAAACAAGGAGACAGCAGGAGAGGAAGAATGAAGGGGAGTTAGTGAGAGGGGGAGACGGACCAGGAGAGATGATGGATTCTGAAAAAAAATCCGAGGTTTCTAGAGGGGAGGTGGGTCGGTGGATTGGTTTGACTGGTGATGGTTATTAAAGAGGGCACATTCTGCATGGAGCACTGTGTGTTAGGAACAAACAATGAATCATGGGACAGTACACCAAAACAAATGATGTAGTACATGGTGATTAACAAAGCAATAAAAAACAAAGACTGTAATAAGAGATGAAGAAGGACACTATATCCTACTTAAAGGGTCTATCCAACAAGAAGATCTCACAATTGTAAATATCTATGCCCCGAACATGGGAGCATCCAATTATATAAGGCAATTAAGAAGAAAAGCAAAGAAACACATTGACCACCATACAATCATAGTGGGGGACTTTAACACCCCCCTGACTGAAATGGCCAGATCATCTAAGCAAAAGATCAACAAGGAAAGAAAGACTTTAAATGACACACTGGACCAAATGGACTTCACAGACATATTCAGAACGTTCCATCCCAATGCAACGGAATACACATTCTTCTCTAGTGCCCATGGAACATTCTCCAGAATGGATCACATCCTAGGTCACAAATCAGGTCTCAACCGGTACCCAAAGATTGGGATCATTCCCTGCACATTTTCAGACCACAATGTTTTGAAACTAGAACTCAATCACAAGAGGAGAGTCGGAAAGAACTCAAATACATGGAGGCTAAAGAGCATCCTACGAAAGAATGAATGGGTCAACCAGGAAATTAAAGAAGAATTTAAAAAGTTCTTGGAAACCAATGAAAATGAAAACTCAACTGTCCAAAATCTTTGGGATACAGCCAAGGCAGTCCTGCGAGGAAAGTATATAGCAATACAAGCCTTTCTCAAGAAACAAGAAAGGTCTCAAATACACACCCAACCCCACACCTAAAGGAGCTGGAGAAAGAACGGCAAATAAAGCCTAAACCCAGCAGGAGAAGAGAAATCATGCAGTTCAGAGCAGAAATCAATGAAATAGAACCCAGAAGAACAGTAGAAGTGATCAACGGAACTAGGAGCTGGTACTTTGAAAGAATTCACAAGATTGATACACCCCTGTCCAGGCTGATCAAAAAGAAAAGAGAAATGACCCAAATCAACAAAATCATGAATGAAAGAGGAGAGATCACAAACAACACCAAAGAAATACAAACAATTATAAGAACGTAATCTGAGCAACCCTAGGGCAGCAAATTCCATAACCTGGAAGAAATGGGTGCATTCCTAGAGCTGTGTCAACTAACAAAACTGACCCAGGAAGAAATAGAAAACATGAACAGTCCTATAACCACGAAGGCAATTGAAGTAGTCATCAAAAACCTCCCAAGAAACCAAAGCCCAGGGCCAGATGGTTTCCCAGGGGAATTCTATCAGACATTTAAAGAAGAATTAATACCTATTCTCCTGAAACTGTTCCAAACAATAGAAATGGAAGGAAAACTTCCAAACTCATTTATGAGGCCACCATTACCTTGATTCCAAAACCAGACAAAGATCCCATCAAAAAGGAGAATTAGAGACCAATATCCTTGATGAACATCGATGCAAAAATTCTCACCAAAATACTAGCCAAGAGGACCCAACAGTACATGAAAAGGAGTATTCACCATGACCAAGTGGGATTTATCCCTGGGCTGCAAGGCTGGTTCAACATCCGCAAATCAGTCAACGTGATCAAATACATTAACAAAAGAAAGAACGAGAATCATATGATCCTCCCAAGAGATGCAGAAAAAGCATTGGACAAAGTACAGCAACCTTTCTGGATCAAAACTCTTCAGAGTATAGGGACAGCGGGTACATACCTCAATATCATAAAAGCCATCTACGAAAACGCTACAGCGAATATCATTCTCAATGGGGAAAAGCTGAGATCTTTTCCCCCAAAGTCAGCAACGCGGCAGGGATAGCCACTCTCACCACTGCTATTCAACATAGTATTAGAAGTCCTAGCCACAGCAATCAGACAACAAAAAGTAATCCAAGGCATCCAAATCGGCAGAGAGGAAGTCAAACTCTCACTCTTGGCAGATGATATGATACTTTATGTGGAAAACCCAAAAGACTCCACCCCAAAACTGCTAGAACTCACACAGCAATTCCGTCAAGTAGCAGGCTATAAAATCAATGCACAGGAATCAGTGGCATTCCTATACAACAACAACAAGACAGAAGAGAGACAAATCAAGGAGTCGATCCCATTCACAACTGCACCCAAAACCAGAAGAGACCTAGGAATATATTGAACCCAAGAGGCAAGGGATCTGTACTCAGAAAACTACAAAATACGAAGGAAAGAAATTGAAGAAGACACAAAGAAACGGAAAAACGTTCCATGCTCATGGATTGGGAGAACCAACACTGTGAAGAGGTCAATGCTACCTAGAGCAATCTACACATGCAATGCAATCCCCATCAAAATACCATCCACTTTTTTCCACGAAATGGAACAAATAATCCTAAAATTTGAATGGAACCTGAAGAGACCCCGAGTAGCCAGAGGAATATTGAGAAAGAAAAGCAAAGCTGGCGGCATCACAATTCTGGACTTCCAGCTCTATGACAAAGCTGTCATCATCAAGACAGTATGGTACTGGCACAAAAACAGACACATGGATCCATGGAACAGAATCGAGAGCCCAGAAATGGACCCTCAACTCTATGGTCAACTTATCTTTGACAGAGCAGGAAGGAATGTCCAATGGCAAAAAGAGAGTCTCTTCAACAACTGGTGTTGGGAGAATTGGACAGCCCCATGCAGAAGAATGACACTGGACCATTTCCTGACACCACACACAGAAGTAGACGCCAAATGTTTGAAAGACCTCAATGTGAGACAGGAGTCCATCAAAATCCTAAAGGAGGACACAGGTAGCAAGCTCTTCGACCTCAGCCGCAGCAACTTCTTCCTAGAAACATCACCAAAGGCACGGGAAGCCAGGGCAAAAATGAACTATTGGGATTTCATCAAGATAAAAAGCTTTGGCACAGCAAAAGAAACAGTCCACAAAACCAAAAGACAACCGACAGAATGGGAGAAATTATTTGCAAATGACATATCAGATAAAGGGCTACTATCCAATATGTATAAAAACTTATCAAACTCAACACCCAAAGAACAAATAATCCAATCAAGAAATAGGCAGAAGACATGAACAGACATTTTTCCAAAGAAGACATCCAAATGGCCCACAGGCACATGAAAAAGTGCTCAACACGGCTCGGCATCAGGGAAATCCAAATCAAAACCTCAATGAGATACCACCTCACACCCGTCAGAATGGCTCAAATGAACAAGTCAGGGAACGACAGAGGTTGGCGGGGATGTGGAGAAAGGGGAACCCTCCTACACTGGTGGTGGGAATGCAAGCTGGTGCAACCCCTCTGGAAAAGTGTATGTAGGTTCCTCAAACAGTTATAATTAGAGCTACCATTCGATCCAGCAATTGCACTCCTGGGTATTTACCCCAAAGATACAAATGTAGGGACCCGAAGCGGTACGTGCACCCCATTGTTTATAGCAGCAATATCCACAATAGCCAAACGGTGGAAAGAGCCAAGATGTCCATCGACAGATGAATGGATAAAGAAGAGGTGGTATATATATACACAATGGACTATTACGCAGCCATCAAAAGGAATGAGGTGTTGCCATGGACAACGACGTGGATGGAACTGGAGGGTCCGACGATTAGTGAAATAAGTCAATCAGAGAAAGACATGTATCATATGACCTCACTGATATGAGGGATTCTTAATCTCAGGAACAGAGTGAGGCTTGCTGGAGTGGTCGGGGGGGGGATGGGGTGGCTGGGTGATAGACTTTGGGGAGGGTATGAGCTACGGTGAGCGCTGTGAATTGTGTAAGACTGTTGAATCACAGATCTGTACTTCTGAAACAAATAACGCAACATATTTTAAGAATAAAGGAAAACAAGGAGACAGCAGGAGAGGAAGAATGAAGGGGAGTTAGTGAGAGGGGGAGACGGACCAGGAGAGATGATGGATTCTGAAAAAAAATCCGAGGTTTCTAGAGGGGAGGTGGGTCGGTGGATTGGTTTGACTGGTGATGGTTATTAAAGAGGGCACATTCTGCATGGAGCACTGTGTGTTAGGAACAAACAATGAATCATGGGACAGTACACCAAAACAAATGATGTAGTACATGGTGATTAACAAAGCAATAAAAAACAAAGACTGTAATAAGAGATGAAGAAGGACACTATACCCTACTTAAAGGGTCTATCCAACAAGAAGATCTCACAATTGTAAATATCTATGCCCCGAACATGGGAGCATCCAATTATATAAGGCAATTAAGAAGAAAAGCATAGAAACACATTGACCACCATACAATCATAGTGGGGGACTTTAACACCCCCCTGACTGAAATGGCCAGATCATCTAAGCAAAAGATCAACAAGGAAATAAAGACTTTAAATGACACACTGGACCAAATGGACTTCACAGACATATTCAGAACGTTCCATCCCAATGCAACGGAATACACTTTCTTCTCTAGTGCCCATGGAACATTCTCCAGAATGGATCACATCCTAGGTCACAAATCAGGTCTCAACCGGTACCCAAAGATATGGATCATTCCCTGCACATTTTCAGACCACAATGCTTTGAAACTAGAATTCAATCACAAGAGGAAAGTGGGAAAGAACTCAAATACATGGAGGCTAAAGAGCATCCTACGAAAGAATGAATGGGTCAACCAGGAAATTAAAGAAGAATTTAAAAAGTTCATGGAAACCAATGAAAATGAAAACTCAACTGTCCAAAATCTTTGGGATACAGCCAAGGCAGTCCTGCGAGGAAAGTATATAGCAATACAAGCCTTTCTCAAGAAACAAGAAAGGTCTCAAATACACACCCAACCCTACACCTAAAGGAGCTGGAGAAAGAACGGCAAATAAAGCCTAAACCCAGCAGGAGAAGAGAAATCATGCAGTTCAGAGCAGAAATCAATGAAATAGAACCCAGAAGAACAGTAGAAGTGATCAACGGAACTAGGAGCTGGTACTTTGAAAGAATTCACAAGATTGATACACCCCTGTCCAGGCTGATCAAAAAGAAAAGAGAAATGACCCAAATCAACAAAATCATGAATGAAAGAGGAGAGATCACAAACAACACCAAAGAAATACAAACAATTATAAGAACGTAATCTGAGCAACCCTAGGGCAGCAAATTCCATAACCTGGAAGAAATGGGTGCATTCCTAGAGATGTGTCAACTAACAAAACTGACCCAGGAAGAAATAGAAAACATGAACAGTCCTATAACCACGAAGGCAATTGAAGTAGTCATCAAAAACCTCCCAAGAAACCAAAGCCCAGGGCCAGATGGTTTCCCAGGGGAATTCTATCAGACATTTAAAGAAGAATTAATACCTATTCTCCTGAAACTGTTCCAAACAATAGAAATGGAAGGAAAACTTCCAAACTCATTTATGAGGCCACCATTACCTTGATTCCAAAACCAGACAAAGATCCCATCAAAAAGGAGAATTAGAGACCAATATCCTTGATGAACATCGATGCAAAAATTCTCACCAAAATACTAGCCAAGAGGACCCAACAGTACATGAAAAGGAGTATTCACCATGACCAAGTGGGATTTATCCCTGGGCTGCAAGGCTGGTTCAACATCCGCAAATCAGTCAACGTGATCAAATACATTAACAAAAGAAAGAACGAGAATCATATGATCCTCCCAAGAGATGGAGAAAAAGCATTGGACAAAGTACAGCAACCTTTCTGGATCAAAACTCTTCAGAGTATAGGGACAGCGGGTACATACCTCAATATCATAAAAGCCTTCTACGAAAACGCTACAGCGAATATCATTCTCAGTGGGGAAAAGCTGAGATCTTTTCCCCCAAAGTCAGCAACGCGGCAGGGATAGCCACTCTCACCACTGCTATTCAACATAGTATTAGAAGTCCTAGCCACAGCAATCAGACAACAAAACGTAATCCAAGGCATCCAAATCGGCAGAGAGGAAGTCAAACTCTCACTCTTGGCAGATGATATGATACTTTATGTGGAAAACCCAAAAGACTCCACCCCAAAACTGCTAGAACTCACACAGCAATTCCGTCAAGTAGCAGGCTATAAAATCAATGCACAGGAATCAGTGGCATTCCTATACACCAACAACAAGACAGAAGAGAGACAAATCAAGGAGTCGATCCCATTCACAACTGCACCCAAAACCAGAAGAGACCTAGGAATATATTGAACCCAAGAGGCAAAGGATCTGTACTCAGAAAACTACAAAATACGCAGGAAAGAAATTGAAGAAGACACAAAGAAACGGAAAAACGTTCCATGCTCATGGATTGGGAGAACCAACATTGTGAAGAGGTCAATGCTACCTAGAGCAATCTACACATGCAATGCAATCCCCATCAAAATACCATCCACTTTTTTCCACGAAATGGAACAAATAATCCTAAAATTTGAATGGAACCTGAAGAGACCCCGAGTAGCCAGAGGAATATTGAGAAAGAAAAGCAAAGCTGGCGGCATCACAATTCTGGACTTCCAGCTCTATGACAAAGCTGTCATCATCAAGACAGTATGGTACTGGCACAAAAACAGACACATGGATCCATGGAACAGAATCGAGAGCCCAGAAATGGACCCTCAACTCTATGGTCAACTTATCTTTGACAGAGCAGGAAGGAATGTCCAATGGCAAAAAGAGAGTCTCTTCAACAACTGGTGTTGGGAGAATTGGACAGCCCCATGCAGAAGAATGACACTGGACCATTTCCTGACACCACACACAGAAGTAGACGCCAAATGGTTGAAAGACCTCAATGTGAGACAGGAGTCCATCAAAATCCTAAAGGAGGACACAGGTAGCAAGCTCTTCGACCTCAGCCGCAGCAACTTCTTCCTAGAAACATCACCAAAGGCACGGGAAGCCAGGGCAAAAATGAACTATTGGGATTTCATCAAGATAAAAAGCTTTGGCACAGCAAAAGAAACAGTCCACAAAACCAAAAGACAACCGACAGAATGGGAGAAATTATTTGCAAATGACATATCAGATAAAGGGCTACTATCCAATATGTATAAAAACTTATCAAACTCAACACCCAAAGAACAAATAATCCAATCAAGAAATAGGCAGAAGACATGAACAGACATTTTTCCAAAGAAGACATCCAAATGGCCCACAGGCACATGAAAAAGTGCTCAACACGGCTCGGCATCAGGGAAATCCAAATCAAAACCTCAATGAGATACCACCTCACACCCGTCAGAATGGCTCAAATGAACAAGTCAGGGAACGACAGAGGTTGGCGGGGATGTGGAGAAAGGGGAACCCGCCGACACTGGTGGTGGGAATGCAAGCTGGTGCAACCCCTCTGGAAAAGTGTATGGAGGTTCCTCAAACAGTTATAATTAGAGCTACCATTCGATCCAGCAATTGCACTCCTGGGTATTTACCCCAAAGATACAAATGTAGGGACCCGAAGCGGTACGTGCACCCCATTGTTTATAGCAGCAATATCCACAATAGCCAAACGGTGGAAAGAGCCAAGATGTCCATCGACAGATGAATGGATAAAGAAGAGGTGGTATATATATACACAATGGACTATTACGCAGCCATCAAAAGGAATGAGGTGTTGCCATGGACAACGACGTGGATGGAACTGGAGGGTCCGACGATTAGTGAAATAAGTCAATCAGAGAAAGACATGTATCATATGACCTCACTGATATGAGGGATTCTTAATCTAAGGAACAGAGTGAGGCTTGCCGGAGTGGTCGGGGGGGGGATGGGGTGGCTGGGTGATAGACTTTGGGGAGGGTATGAGCTACGGTGAGCGCTGTGAATTGTGTAAGACTGTTGAATCACAGATCTGTACTTCTGAAACAAATAACGCAACATATTTTAAGAATAAAGGAAAACAAGGAGACAGCAGGAGAGGAAGAATGAAGGGGAGTTAGTGAGAGGGGGAGACGGACCAGGAGAGATGATGGATTCTGAAAAAAAATCCGAGGTTTCTAGAGGGGAGGTGGGTCGGTGGATTGCTTTGACTGGTGATGGTTATTAAAGAGGGCACATTCTGCATGGAGCACTGTGTGTTAGGAACAAACAATGAATCATGGGACAGTACACCAAAACAAATGATGTAGTACATGGTGATTAACAAAGCAATAAAAAACAAAGACTGTAATAAGAGATGAAGAAGGACACTATATCCTACTTAAAGGGTCTATCCAACAAGAAGATCTCACAATTGTAAATATCTATGCCCCGAACATGGGAGCATCCAATTATATAAGGCAATTAAGAAGAAAAGCAAAGAAACACATTGACCACCATACAATCATAGTGGGGGACTTTAACACCCCCCTGACTGAAATGGCCAGATCATCTAAGCAAAAGATCAACAAGGAAATAAAGACTTTAAATGACACACTGGACCAAATGGACTTCACAGACATATTCAGAACGTTCCATCCCAATGCAACGGAATACACATTCTTCTCTAGTGCCCATGGAACATTCTCCAGAATGGATCACATCCTAGGTCACAAATCAGGTCTCAACCGGTACCCAAAGATTGGGATCATTCCCTGCACATTTTCAGACCACAATGTTTTGAAACTAGAACTCAATCACAAGAGGAGAGTCGGAAAGAACTCAAATACATGGAGGCTAAAGAGCATCCTACGAAAGAATGAATGGGTCAACCAGGAAATTAAAGAAGAATTTAAAAAGTTCTTGGAAACCAATGAAAATGAAAACTCAACTGTCCAAAATCTTTGGGATACAGCCAAGGCAGTCCTGCGAGGAAAGTATATAGCAATACAAGCCTTTCTCAAGAAACAAGAAAGGTCTCAAATACACACCCAACCCTACACCTAAAGGAGCTGGAGAAAGAACGGCAAATAAAGCCTAAACCCAGCAGGAGAAGAGAAATCATGCAGTTCAGAGCAGAAATCAATGAAATAGAACCCAGAAGAACAGTAGAAGTGATCAACGGAACTAGGAGCTGGTACTTTGAAAGAATTCACAAGATTGATACACCCCTGTCCAGGCTGATCAAAAAGAAAAGAGAAATGACCCAAATCAACAAAATCATGAATGAAAGAGGAGAGATCACAAACAACACCAAAGAAATACAAACAATTATAAGAACGTAATCTGAGCAACCCTAGGGCAGCAAATTCCATAACCTGGAAGAAATGGGTGCATTCCTAGAGCTGTGTCAACTAACAAAACTGACCCAGGAAGAAATAGAAAACATGAACAGTCCTATAACCACGAAGGCAATTGAAGTAGTCATCAAAAACCTCCCAAGAAACCAAAGCCCAGGGCCAGATGGTTTCCCAGGGGAATTCTATCAGACATTTAAAGAAGAATTAATACCTATTCTCCTGAAACTGTTCCAAACAATAGAAATGGAAGGAAAACTTCCAAACTCATTTATGAGGCCACCATTACCTTGATTCCAAAACCAGACAAAGATCCCATCAAAAAGGAGAATTAGAGACCAATATCCTTGATGAACATCGATGCAAAAATTCTCACCAAAATACTAGCCAAGAGGACCCAACAGTACATGAAAAGGAGTATTCACCATGACCAAGTGGGATTTATCCCTGGGCTGCAAGGCTGGTTCAACATCCGCAAATCAGTCAACGTGATCAAATACATTAACAAAAGAAAGAACGAGAATCATATGATCCTCCCAAGAGATGCAGAAAAAGCATTGGACAAAGTACAGCAACCTTTCTGGATCAAAACTCTTCAGAGTATAGGGACAGCGGGTACATACCTCAATATCATAAAAGCCATCTACGAAAACGCTACAGCGAATATCATTCTCAATGGGGAAAAGCTGAGATCTTTTCCCCCAAAGTCAGCAACGCGGCAGGGATAGCCACTCTCACCACTGCTATTCAACATAGTATTAGAAGTCCTAGCCACAGCAATCAGACAACAAAAAGTAATCCAAGGCATCCAAATCGGCAGAGAGGAAGTCAAACTCTCACTCTTGGCAGATGATATGATACTTTATGTGGAAAACCCAAAAGACTCCACCCCAAAACTGCTAGAACTCACACAGCAATTCCGTCAAGTAGCAGGCTATAAAATCAATGCACAGGAATCAGTGGCATTCCTATACAACAACAACAAGACAGAAGAGAGACAAATCAAGGAGTCGATCCCATTCACAACTGCACCCAAAACCAGAAGAGACCTAGCAATATATTGAACCCAAGAGGCAAGGGATCTGTACTCAGAAAACTACCAAATACGAAGGAAATAAATTGAAGAAGACACAAAGAAACGGAAAAACGTTCCATGCTCATGGATTGGGAGAACCAACACTGTGAAGAGGTCAATGCTACCTAGAGCAATCTACACATGCAATGCAATCCCCATCAAAATACCATCCACTTTTTTCCACGAAATGGAACAAATAATCCTAAAATTTGAATGGAACCTGAAGAGACCCCGAGTAGCCAGAGGAATATTGAGAAAGAAAAGCAAAGCTGGCGGCATCACAATTCTGGACTTCCAGCTCTATGACAAAGCTGTCATCATCAAGACAGTATGGTACTGGCACAAAAACAGACACATGGATCCATGGAACAGAATCGAGAGCCCAGAAATGGACCCTCAACTCTATGGTCAACTTATCTTTGACAGAGCAGGAAGGAATGTCCAATGGCAAAAAGAGAGTCTCTTCAACAACTGGTGTTGGGAGAATTGGACAGCCCCATGCAGAAGAATGACACTGGACCATTTCCTGACACCACACACAGAAGTAGACGCCAAATGTTTGAAAGACCTCAATGTGAGACAGGAGTCCATCAAAATCCTAAAGGAGGACACAGGTAGCAAGCTCTTCGACCTCAGCCGCAGCAACTTCTTCCTAGAAACATCACCAAAGGCACGGGAAGCCAGGGCAAAAATGAACTATTGGGATTTCATCAAGATAAAAAGCTTTGGCACAGCAAAAGAAACAATCCACAAAACCAAAAGACAACCGACAGAATGGGAGAAATTATTTGCAAATGACATATCAGATAAAGGGCTACTATCCAATATGTATATAAACTTATCAAACTCAACACCCAAAGAACAAATAATCCAATCAAGAAATAGGCAGAAGACATGAACAGACATTTTTCCAAAGAAGACATCCAAATGGCCCACAGGCACATGAAAAAGTGCTCAACACGGCTCGGCATCAGGGAAATCCAAATCAAAACCTCAATGAGATACCACCTCACACCCGTCAGAATGGCTCAAATGAACAAGTCAGGGAACGACAGAGGTTGGCGGGGATGTGGAGAAAGGGGAACCCTCCTACACTGGTGGTGGGAATGCAAGCTGGTGCAACCCCTCTGGAAAAGTGTATGTAGGTTCCTCAAACAGTTATAATTAGAGCTACCATTCGATCCAGCAATTGCACTCCTGGGTATTTACCCCAAAGATACAAATGTAGGGACCCGAAGCGGTACGTGCACCCCATTGTTTATAGCAGCAATATCCACAATAGCCAAACGGTGGAAAGAGCCAAGATGTCCATCGACAGATGAATGGATAAAGAAGAGGTGGTATATATATACACAATGGACTATTACGCAGCCATCAAAAGGAATGAGGTGTTGCCATGGACAACGACGTGGATGGAACTGGAGGGTCCGACGATTAGTGAAATAAGTCAATCAGAGAAAGACATGTATCATATGACCTCACTGATATGAGGGATTCTTAATCTCAGGAACAGAGTGAGGCTTGCTGGAGTGGTCGGGGGGGGATGGGGTGGCTGGGTGATAGACTTTGGGGAGGGTATGAGCTACGGTGAGCGCTGTGAATTGTGTAAGACTGTTGAATCACAGATCTGTACTTCTGAAACAAATAACGCAACATATTTTAAGAATAAAGGAAAACAAGGAGACAGCAGGAGAGGAAGAATGAAGGGGAGTTAGTGAGAGGGGGAGACGGACCAGGAGAGATGATGGATTCTGAAAAAAAATCCGAGGTTTCTAGAGGGGAGGTGGGTCGGTGGATTGGTTTGACTGGTGATGGTTATTAAAGAGGGCACATTCTGCATGGAGCACTGTGTGTTAGGAACAAACAATGAATCATGGGACAGTACACCAAAACAAATGATGTAGTACATGGTGATTAACAAAGCAATAAAAAACAAAGACTGTAATAAGAGATGAAGAAGGACACTATATCCTACTTAAAGGGTCTATCCAACAAGAAGATCTCACAATTGTAAATATCTATGCCCCGAACATGGGAGCATCCAATTATATAAGGCAATTAAGAAGAAAAGCAAAGAAACACATTGACCACCATACAATCATAGTGGGGGACTTTAACACCCCCCTGACTGAAATGGCCAGATCATCTAAGCAAAAGATCAACAAGGAAAGAAAGACTTTAAATGACACACTGGACCAAATGGACTTCACAGACATATTCAGAACGTTCCATCCCAATGCAACGGAATACACATTCTTCTCTAGTGCCCATGGAACATTCTCCAGAATGGATCACATCCTAGGTCACAAATCAGGTCTCAACCGGTACCCAAAGATTGGGATCATTCCCTGCACATTTTCAGACCACAATGTTTTGAAACTAGAACTCAATCACAAGAGGAGAGTCGGAAAGAACTCAAATACATGGAGGCTAAAGAGCATCCTACGAAAGAATGAATGGGTCAACCAGGAAATTAAAGAAGAATTTAAAAAGTTCTTGGAAACCAATGAAAATGAAAACTCAACTGTCCAAAATCTTTGGGATACAGCCAAGGCAGTCCTGCGAGGAAAGTATATAGCAATACAAGCCTTTCTCAAGAAACAAGAAAGGTCTCAAATACACACCCAACCCTACACCTAAAGGAGCTGGAGAAAGAACGGCAAATAAAGCCTAAACCCAGCAGGAGAAGAGAAATCATGCAGTTCAGAGCAGAAATCAATGAAATAGAACCCAGAAGAACAGTAGAAGTGATCAACGGAACTAGGAGCTGGTACTTTGAAAGAATTCACAAGATTGATACACCCCTGTCCAGGCTGATCAAAAAGAAAAGAGAAATGACCCAAATCAACAAAATCATGAATGAAAGAGGAGAGATCACAAACAACACCAAAGAAATACAAACAATTATAAGAACGTAATCTGAGCAACCCTAGGGCAGCAAATTCCATAACCTGGAAGAAATGGGTGCATTCCTAGAGCTGTGTCAACTAACAAAACTGACCCAGGAAGAAATAGAAAACATGAACAGTCCTATAACCACGAAGGCAATTGAAGTAGTCATCAAAAACCTCCCAAGAAACCAAAGCCCAGGGCCAGATGGTTTCCCAGGGGAATTCTATCAGACATTTAAAGAAGAATTAATACCTATTCTCCTGAAACTGTTCCAAACAATAGAAATGGAAGGAAAACTTCCAAACTCATTTATGAGGCCACCATTACCTTGATTCCAAAACCAGACAAAGATCCCATCAAAAAGGAGAATTAGAGACCAATATCCTTGATGAACATCGATGCAAAAATTCTCACCAAAATACTAGCCAAGAGGACCCAACAGTACATGAAAAGGAGTATTCACCATGACCAAGTGGGATTTATCCCTGGGCTGCAAGGCTGGTTCAACATCCGCAAATCAGTCAACGTGATCAAATACATTAACAAAAGAAAGAACGAGAATCATATGATCCTCCCAAGAGATGCAGAAAAAGCATTGGACAAAGTACAGCAACCTTTCTGGATCAAAACTCTTCAGAGTATAGGGACAGCGGGTACATACCTCAATATCATAAAAGCCATCTACGAAAACGCTACAGCGAATATCATTCTCAATGGGGAAAAGCTGAGATCTTTTCCCCCAAAGTCAGCAACGCGGCAGGGATAGCCACTCTCACCACTGCTATTCAACATAGTATTAGAAGTCCTAGCCACAGCAATCAGACAACAAAAAGTAATCCAAGGCATCCAAATCGGCAGAGAGGAAGTCAAACTCTCACTCTTGGCAGATGATATGATACTTTATGTGGAAAACCCAAAAGACTCCACCCCAAAACTGCTAGAACTCACACAGCAATTCCGTCAAGTAGCAGGCTATAAAATCAATGCACAGGAATCAGTGGCATTCCTATACAACAACAACAAGACAGAAGAGAGACAAATCAAGGAGTCGATCCCATTCACAACTGCACCCAAAACCAGAAGAGACCTAGCAATATATTGAACCCAAGAGGCAAGGGATCTGTACTCAGAAAACTACAAAATACGAAGGAAATAAATTGAAGAAGACACAAAGAAACGGAAAAACGTTCCATGCTCATGGATTGGGAGAACCAACACTGTGAAGAGGTCAATGCTACCTAGAGCAATCTACACATGCAATGCAATCCCCATCAAAATACCATCCACTTTTTTCCACGAAATGGAACAAATAATCCTAAAATTTGAATGGAACCTGAAGAGACCCCGAGTAGCCAGAGGAATATTGAGAAAGAAAAGCAAAGCTGGCGGCATCACAATTCTGGACTTCCAGCTCTATGACAAAGCTGTCATCATCAAGACAGTATGGTACTGGCACAAAAACAGACACATGGATCCATGGAACAGAATCGAGAGCCCAGAAATGGACCCTCAACTCTATGGTCAACTTATCTTTGACAGAGCAGGAAGGAATGTCCAATGGCAAAAAGAGAGTCTCTTCAACAACTGGTGTTGGGAGAATTGGACAGCCCCATGCAGAAGAATGACACTGGACCATTTCCTGACACCACACACAGAAGTAGACGCCAAATGTTTGAAAGACCTCAATGTGAGACAGGAGTCCATCAAAATCCTAAAGGAGGACACAGGTAGCAAGCTCTTCGACCTCAGCCGCAGCAACTTCTTCCTAGAAACATCACCAAAGGCACGGGAAGCCAGGGCAAAAATGAACTATTGGGATTTCATCAAGATAAAAAGCTTTGGCACAGCAAAAGAAACAGTCCACAAAACCAAAAGACAACCGACAGAATGGGAGAAATTATTTGCAAATGACATATCAGATAAAGGGCTACTATCCAATATGTATATAAACTTATCAAACTCAACACCCAAAGAACAAATAATCCAATCAAGAAATAGGCAGAAGACATGAACAGACATTTTTCCAAAGAAGACATCCAAATGGCCCACAGGCACATGAAAAAGTGCTCAACACGGCTCGGCATCAGGGAAATCCAAATCAAAACCTCAATGAGATACCACCTCACACCCGTCAGAATGGCTCAAATGAACAAGTCAGGGAACGACAGAGGTTGGCGGGGATGTGGAGAAAGGGGAACCCTCCTACACTGGTGGTGGGAATGCAAGCTGGTGCAACCCCTCTGGAAAAGTGTATGTAGGTTCCTCAAACAGTTATAATTAGAGCTACCATTCGATCCAGCAATTGCACTCCTGGGTATTTACCCCAAAGATACAAATGTAGGGACCCGAAGCGGTACGTGCACCCCATTGTTTATAGCAGCAATATCCACAATAGCCAAACGGTGGAAAGAGCCAAGATGTCCATCGACAGATGAATGGATAAAGAAGAGGTGGTATATATATACACAATGGACTATTACGCAGCCATCAAAAGGAATGAGGTGTTGCCATGGACAACGACGTGGATGGAACTGGAGGGTCCGACGATTAGTGAAATAAGTCAATCAGAGAAAGACATGTATCATATGACCTCACTGATATGAGGGATTCTTAATCTCAGGAACAGAGTGAGGCTTGCTGGAGTGGTCGGGGGGGGATGGGGTGGCTGGGTGATAGACTTTGGGGAGGGTATGAGCTACGGTGAGCGCTGTGAATTGTGTAAGACTGTTGAATCACAGATCTGTACTTCTGAAACAAATAACGCAACATATTTTAAGAATAAAGGAAAACAAGGAGACAGCAGGAGAGGAAGAATGAAGGGGAGTTAGTGGGAGGGGGAGACGGACCAGGAGAGATGATGGATTCTGAAAAAAAATCCGAGGTTTCTAGAGGGGAGGTGGGTCGGTGGATTGGTTTGACTGGTGATGGTTATTAAAGAGGGCACATTCTGCATGGAGCACTGTGTGTTAGGAACAAACAATGAATCATGGGACAGTACACCAAAACAAATGATGTAGTACATGGTGATTAACAAAGCAATAAAAAACAAAGACTGTAATAAGAGATGAAGAAGGACACTATATCCTACTTAAAGGGTCTATCCAACAAGAAGATCTCACAATTGTAAATATCTATGCCCCGAACATGGGAGCATCCAATTATATAAGGCAATTAAGAAGAAAAGCAAAGAAACACATTGACCACCATACAATCATAGTGGGGGACTTTAACACCCCCCTGACTGAAATGGCCAGATCATCTAAGCAAAAGATCAACAAGGAAAGAAAGACTTTAAATGACACACTGGACCAAATGGACTTCACAGACATATTCAGAACGTTCCATCCCAATGCAACGGAATACACATTCTTCTCTAGTGCCCATGGAACATTCTCCAGAATGGATCACATCCTAGGTCACAAATCAGGTCTCAACCGGTACCCAAAGATTGGGATCATTCCCTGCACATTTTCAGACCACAATGTTTTGAAACTAGAACTCAATCACAAGAGGAGAGTCGGAAAGAACTCAAATACATGGAGGCTAAAGAGCATCCTACGAAAGAATGAATGGGTCAACCAGGAAATTAAAGAAGAATTTAAAAAGTTCTTGGAAACCAATGAAAATGAAAACTCAACTGTCCAAAATCTTTGGGATACAGCCAAGGCAGTCCTGCGAGGAAAGTATATAGCAATACAAGCCTTTCTCAAGAAACAAGAAAGGTCTCAAATACACACCCAACCCTACACCTAAAGGAGCTGGAGAAAGAACGGCAAATAAAGCCTAAACCCAGCAGGAGAAGAGAAATCATGCAGTTCAGAGCAGAAATCAATGAAATAGAACCCAGAAGAACAGTAGAAGTGATCAACCGAACTAGGAGCTGGTACTTTGAAAGAATTCACAAGATTGATACACCCCTGTCCAGGCTGATCAAAAAGAAAAGAGAAATGACCCAAATCAACAAAATCATGAATGAAAGAGGAGAGATCACAAACAACACCAAAGAAATACAAACAATTATAAGAACGTAATCTGAGCAACCCTAGGGCAGCAAATTCCATAACCTGGAAGAAATGGGTGCATTCCTAGAGCTGTGTCAACTAACAAAACTGACCCAGGAAGAAATAGAAAACATGAACAGTCCTATAACCACGAAGGCAATTGAAGTAGTCATCAAAAACCTCCCAAGAAACCAAAGCCCAGGGCCAGATGGTTTCCCAGGGGAATTCTATCAGACATTTAAAGAAGAATTAATACCTATTCTCCTGAAACTGTTCCAAACAATAGAAATGGAAGGAAAACTTCCAAACTCATTTATGAGGCCACCATTACCTTGATTCCAAAACCAGACAAAGATCCCATCAAAAAGGAGAATTAGAGACCAATATCCTTGATGAACATCGATGCAAAAATTCTCACCAAAATACTAGCCAAGAGGACCCAACAGTACATGAAAAGGAGTATTCACCATGACCAAGTGGGATTTATCCCTGGGCTGCAAGGCTGGTTCAACATCCGCAAATCAGTCAACGTGATCAAATACATTAACAAAAGAAAGAACGAGAATCATATGATCCTCCCAAGAGATGCAGAAAAAGCATTGGACAAAGTACAGCAACCTTTCTGGATCAAAACTCTTCAGAGTATAGGGACAGCGGGTACATACCTCAATATCATAAAAGCCATCTACGAAAACGCTACAGCGAATATCATTCTCAATGGGGAAAAGCTGAGATCTTTTCCCCCAAAGTCAGCAACGCGGCAGGGATAGCCACTCTCACCACTGCTATTCAACATAGTATTAGAAGTCCTAGCCACAGCAATCAGACAACAAAAAGTAATCCAAGGCATCCAAATCGGCAGAGAGGAAGTCAAACTCTCACTCTTGGCAGATGATATGATACTTTATGTGGAAAACCCAAAAGACTCCACCCCAAAACTGCTAGAACTCGCACAGCAATTCCGTCAAGTAGCAGGCTATAAAATCAATGCACAGGAATCAGTGGCATTCCTATACAACAACAACAAGACAGAAGAGAGACAAATCAAGGAGTCGATCCCATTCACAACTGCACCCAAAACCAGAAGAGACCTAGCAATATATTGAACCCAAGAGGCAAGGGATCTGTACTCAGAAAACTACAAAATACGAAGGAAAGAAATTGAAGAAGACACAAAGAAACGGAAAAACGTTCCATGCTCATGGATTGGGAGAACCAACACTGTGAAGAGGTCAATGCTACCTAGAGCAATCTACACATGCAATGCAATCCCCATCAAAATACCATCCACTTTTTTCCACGAAATGGAACAAATAATCCTAAAATTTGAATGGAACCTGAAGAGACCCCGAGTAGCCAGAGGAATATTGAGAAAGAAAAGCAAAGCTGGCGGCATCACAATTCTGGACTTCCAGCTCTATGACAAAGCTGTCATCATCAAGACAGTATGGTACTGGCACAAAAACAGACACATGGATCCATGGAACAGAATCGAGAGCCCAGAAATGGACCCTCAACTCTATGGTCAACTTATCTTTGACAGAGCAGGAAGGAATGTCCAATGGCAAAAAGAGAGTCTCTTCAACAACTGGTGTTGGGAGAATTGGACAGCCCCATGCAGAAGAATGACACTGGACCATTTCCTGACACCACACACAGAAGTAGACGCCAAATGTTTGAAAGACCTCAATGTGAGACAGGAGTCCATCAAAATCCTAAAGGAGGACACAGGTAGCAAGCTCTTCGACCTCAGCCGCAGCAACTTCTTCCTAGAAACATCACCAAAGGCACGGGAAGCCAGGGCAAAAATGAACTATTAGGATTTCATCAAGATAAAAAGCTTTGGCACAGCAAAAGAAACAGTCCACAAAACCAAAAGACAACCGACAGAATGGGAGAAATTATTTGCAAATGACATATCAGATAAAGGGCTACTATCCAATATGTATATAAACTTATCAAACTCAACACCCAAAGAACAAATAATCCAATCAAGAAATAGGCAGAAGACATGAACAGACATTTTTCCAAAGAAGACATCCAAATGGCCCACAGGCACATGAAAAAGTGCTCAACACGGCTCGGCATCAGGGAAATCCAAATCAAAACCTCAATGAGATACCACCTCACACCCGTCAGAATGGCTCAAATGAACAAGTCAGGGAACGACAGAGGTTGGCGGGGATGTGGAGAAAGGGGAACCCTCCTACACTGGTGGTGGGAATGCAAGCTGGTGCAACCCCTCTGGAAAAGTGTATGTAGGTTCCTCAAACAGTTATAATTAGAGCTACCATTCGATCCAGCAATTGCACTCCTGGGTATTTACCCCAAAGATACAAATGTAGGGACCCGAAGCGGTACGTGCACCCCATTGTTTATAGCAGCAATATCCACAATAGCCAAACGGTGGAAAGAGCCAAGATGTCCATCGACAGATGAATGGATAAAGAAGAGGTGGTATATATATACACAATGGACTATTACGCAGCCATCAAAAGGAATGAGGTGTTGCCATGGACAACGACGTGGATGGAACTGGAGGGTCCGACGATTAGTGAAATAAGTCAATCAGAGAAAGACATGTATCATATGACCTCACTGATATGAGGGATTCTTAATCTCAGGAACAGAGTGAGGCTTGCTGGAGTGGTCGGGGGGGGATGGGGTGGCTGGGTGATAGACTTTGGGGAGGGTATGAGCTACGGTGAGCGCTGTGAATTGTGTAAGACTGTTGAATCACAGATCTGTACTTCTGAAACAAATAACGCAACATATTTTAAGAATAAAGGAAAACAAGGAGACAGCAGGAGAGGAAGAATGAAGGGGAGTTAGTGAGAGGGGGAGACGGACCAGGAGAGATGATGGATTCTGAAAAAAAATCCGAGGTTTCTAGAGGGGAGGTGGGTCGGTGGATTGGTTTGACTGGTGATGGTTATTAAAGAGGGCACATTCTGCATGGAGCACTGTGTGTTAGGAACAAACAATGAATCATGGGACAGTACACCAAAACAAATGATGTAGTACATGGTGATTAACAAAGCAATAAAAAACAAAGACTGTAATAAGAGATGAAGAAGGACACTATATCCTACTTAAAGGGTCTATCCAACAAGAAGATCTCACAATTGTAAATATCTATGCCCCGAACATGGGAGCATCCAATTATATAAGGCAATTAAGAAGAAAAGCAAAGAAACACATTGACCACCATACAATCATAGTGGGGGACTTTAACACCCCCCTGACTGAAATGGCCAGATCATCTAAGCAAAAGATCAACAAGGAAAGAAAGACTTTAAATGACACACTGGACCAAATGGACTTCACAGACATATTCAGAACGTTCCATCCCAATGCAACGGAATACACATTCTTCTCTAGTGCCCATGGAACATTCTCCAGAATGGATCACATCCTAGGTCACAAATCAGGTCTCAACCGGTACCCAAAGATTGGGATCATTCCCTGCACATTTTCAGACCACAATGTTTTGAAACTAGAACTCAATCACAAGAGGAGAGTCGGAAAGAACTCAAATACATGGAGGCTAAAGAGCATCCTACGAAAGAATGAATGGGTCAACCAGGAAATTAAAGAAGAATTTAAAAAGTTCTTGGAAACCAATGAAAATGAAAACTCAACTGTCCAAAATCTTTGGGATACAGCCAAGGCAGTCCTGCGAGGAAAGTATATAGCAATACAAGCCTTTCTCAAGAAACAAGAAAGGTCTCAAATACACACCCAACCCTACACCTAAAGGAGCTGGAGAAAGAACGGCAAATAAAGCCTAAACCCAGCAGGAGAAGAGAAATCATGCAGTTCAGAGCAGAAATCAATGAAATAGAACCCAGAAGAACAGTAGAAGTGATCAACGGAACTAGAAGCTGGTACTTTGAAAGAATTCACAAGATTGATACACCCCTGTCCAGGCTGATCAAAAAGAAAAGAGAAATGACCCAAATCAACAAAATCATGAATGAAAGAGGAGAGATCACAAACAACACCAAAGAAATACAAACAATTATAAGAACGTAATCTGAGCAACCCTAGGGCAGCAAATTCCATAACCTGGAAGAAATGGGTGCATTCCTAGAGCTGTGTCAACTAACAAAACTGACCCAGGAAGAAATAGAAAACATGAACAGTCCTATAACCACGAAGGCAATTGAAGTAGTCATCAAAAACCTCCCAAGAAACCAAAGCCCAGGGCCAGATGGTTTCCCAGGGGAATTCTATCAGACATTTAAAGAAGAATTAATACCTATTCTCCTGAAACTGTTCCAAACAATAGAAATGGAAGGAAAACTTCCAAACTCATTTATGAGGCCACCATTACCTTGATTCCAAAACCAGACAAAGATCCCATCAAAAAGGAGAATTAGAGACCAATATCCTTGATGAACATCGATGCAAAAATTCTCACCAAAATACTAGCCAAGAGGACCCAACAGTACATGAAAAGGAGTATTCACCATGACCAAGTGGGATTTATCCCTGGGCTGCAAGGCTGGTTCAACATCCGCAAATCAGTCAACGTGATCAAATACATTAACAAAAGAAAGAACGAGAATCATATGATCCTCCCAAGAGATGCAGAAAAAGCATTGGACAAAGTACAGCAACCTTTCTGGATCAAAACTCTTCAGAGTATAGGGACAGCGGGTACATACCTCAATATCATAAAAGCCATCTACGAAAACGCTACAGCGAATATCATTCTCAATGGGGAAAAGCTGAGATCTTTTCCCCCAAAGTCAGCAACGCGGCAGGGATAGCCACTCTCACCACTGCTATTCAACATAGTATTAGAAGTCCTAGCCACAGCAATCAGACAACAAAAAGTAATCCAAGGCATCCAAATCGGCAGAGAGGAAGTCAAACTCTCACTCTTGGCAGATGATATGATACTTTATGTGGAAAACCCAAAAGACTCCACCCCAAAACTGCTAGAACTCACACAGCAATTCCGTCAAGTAGCAGGCTATAAAATCAATGCACAGGAATCAGTGGCATTCCTATACAACAACAACAAGACAGAAGAGAGACAAATCAAGGAGTCGATCCCATTCACAACTGCACCCAAAACCAGAAGAGACCTAGCAATATATTGAACCCAAGAGGCAAGGGATCTGTACTCAGAAAACTACAAAATACGAAGGAAAGAAATTGAAGAAGACACAAAGAAACGGAAAAACGTTCCATGCTCATGGATTGGGAGAACCAACACTGTGAAGAGGTCAATGCTACCTAGAGCAATCTACACATGCAATGCAATCCCCATCAAAATACCATCCACTTTTTTCCACGAAATGGAACAAATAATCCTAAAATTTGAATGGAACCTGAAGAGACCCCGAGTAGCCAGAGGAATATTGAGAAAGAAAAGCAAAGCTGGCGGCATCACAATTCTGGACTTCCAGCTCTATGACAAAGCTGTCATCATCAAGACAGTATGGTACTGGCACAAAAACAGACACATGGATCCATGGAACAGAATCGAGAGCCCAGAAATGGACCCTCAACTCTATGGTCAACTTATCTTTGACAGAGCAGGAAGGAATGTCCAATGGCAAAAAGAGAGTCTCTTCAACAACTGGTGTTGGGAGAATTGGACAGCCCCATGCAGAAGAATGACACTGGACCATTTCCTGACACCACACACAGAAGTAGACGCCAAATGTTTGAAAGACCTCAATGTGAGACAGGAGTCCATCAAAATCCTAAAGGAGGACACAGGTAGCAAGCTCTTCGACCTCAGCCGCAGCAACTTCTTCCTAGAAACATCACCAAAGGCACGGGAAGCCAGGGCAAAAATGAACTATTGGGATTTCATCAAGATAAAAAGCTTTGGCACAGCAAAAGAAACAGTCCACAAAACCAAAAGACAACCGACAGAATGGGAGAAATTATTTGCAAATGACATATCAGATAAAGGGCTACTATCCAATATGTATAAAAACTTATCAAACTCAACACCCAAAGAACAAATAATCCAATCAAGAAATAGGCAGAAGACATGAACAGACATTTTTCCAAAGAAGACATCCAAATGGCCCACAGGCACATGAAAAAGTGCTCAACACGGCTCGGCATCAGGGAAATCCAAATCAAAACCTCAATGAGATACCACCTCACACCCGTCAGAATGGCTCAAATGAACAAGTCAGGGAACGACAGAGGTTGGCGGGGATGTGGAGAAAGGGGAACCCTCCTACACTGGTGGTGGGAATGCAAGCTGGTGCAACCCCTCTGGAAAAGTGTATGTAGGTTCCTCAAACAGTTATAATTAGAGCTACCATTCGATCCAGCAATTGCACTCCTGGGTATTTACCCCAAAGATACAAATGTAGGGACCCGAAGCGGTACGTGCACCCCATTGTTTATAGCACCAATATCCACAATAGCCAAACGGTGGAAAGAGCCAAGATGTCCATCGACAGATGAATGGATAAAGAAGAGGTGGTATATATATACACAATGGACTATTACGCAGCCATCAAAAGGAATGAGGTGTTGCCATGGACAACGACGTGGATGGAACTGGAGGGTCCGACGATTAGTGAAATAAGTCAATCAGAGAAAGACATGTATCATATGACCTCACTGATATGAGGGATTCTTAATCTCAGGAACAGAGTGAGGCTTGCTGGAGTGGTCGGGGGGGGATGGGGTGGCTGGGTGATAGACTTTGGGGAGGGTATGAGCTACGGTGAGCGCTGTGAATTGTGTAAGACTGTTGAATCACAGATCTGTACTTCTGAAACAAATAACGCAACATATTTTAAGAATAAAGGAAAACAAGGAGACAGCAGGAGAGGAAGAATGAAGGGGAGTTAGTGAGAGGGGGAGACGGACCAGGAGAGATGATGGATTCTGAAAAAAAATCCGAGGTTTCTAGAGGGGAGGTGGGTCGGTGGATTGGTTTGACTGGTGATGGTTATTAAAGAGGGCACATTCTGCATGGAGCACTGTGTGTTAGGAACAAACAATGAATCATGGGACAGTACACCAAAACAAATGATGTAGTACATGGTGATTAACAAAGCAATAAAAAACAAAGACTGTAATAAGAGATGAAGAAGGACACTATATCCTACTTAAAGGGTCTATCCAACAAGAAGATCTCACAATTGTAAATATCTATGCCCCGAACATGGGAGCATCCAATTATATAAGGCAATTAAGAAGAAAAGCAAAGAAACACATTGACCACCATACAATCATAGTGGGGGACTTTAACACCCCCCTGACTGAAATGGCCAGATCATCTAAGCAAAAGATCAACAAGGAAATAAAGACTTTAAATGACACACTGGACCAAATGGACTTCACAGACATATTCAGAACGTTCCATCCCAATGCAACGGAATACACTTTCTTCTCTAGTGCCCATGGAACATTCTCCAGAATGGATCACATCCTAGGTCACAAATCAGGTCTCAACCGGTACCCAAAGATTGGGATCATTCCCTGCACATTTTCAGACCACAATGCTTTGAAACTAGAATTCAATCACAAGAGGAAAGTGGGAAAGAACTCAAATACATGGAGGCTAAAGAGCATCCTACGAAAGAATGAATGGGTCAACCAGGAAATTAAAGAAGAATTTAAAAAGTTCATGGAAACCAATGAAAATGAAAACTCAACTGTCCAAAATCTTTGGGATACAGCCAAGGCAGTCCTGCGAGGAAAGTATATAGCAATACAAGCCTTTCTCAAGAAACAAGAAAGGTCTCAAATACACACCCAACCCTACCCCTAAAGGAGCTGGAGAAAGAACGGCAAATAAAGCCTAAACCCAGCAGGAGAAGAGAAATCATGCAGTTCAGAGCAGAAATCAATGAAATAGAACCCAGAAGAACAGTAGAAGTGATCAACGGAACTAGGAGCTGGTACTTTGAAAGAATTCACAAGATTGATACACCCCTGTCCAGGCTGATCAAAAAGAAAAGAGAAATGACCCAAATCAACAAAATCATGAATGAAAGAGGAGAGATCACAAACAACACCAAAGAAATACAAACAATTATAAGAACGTAATCTGAGCAACCCTAGGGCAGCAAATTCCATAACCTGGAAGAAATGGGTGCATTCCTAGAGCTGTGTCAACTAACAAAACTGACCCAGGAAGAAATAGAAAACATGAACAGTCCTATAACCACGAAGGCAATTGAAGTAGTCATCAAAAACCTCCCAAGAAACCAAAGCCCAGGGCCAGATGGTTTCCCAGGGGAATTCTATCAGACATTTAAAGAAGAATTAATACCTATTCTCCTGAAACTGTTCCAAACAATAGAAATGGGAGGAAAACTTCCAAACTCATTTATGAGGCCACCATTACCTTGATTCCAAAACCAGACAAAGATCCCATCAAAAAGGAGAATTAGAGACCAATATCCTTGATGAACATCGATGCAAAAATTCTCACCAAAATACTAGCCAAGAGGACCCAACAGTACATGAAAAGGAGTATTCACCATGACCAAGTGGGATTTATCCCTGGGCTGCAAGGCTGGTTCAACATCCGCAAATCAGTCAACGTGATCAAATACATTAACAAAAGAAAGAACGAGAATCATATGATCCTCCCAAGAGATGCAGAAAAAGCATTGGACAAAGTACAGCAACCTTTCTGGATCAAAACTCTTCAGAGTATAGGGACAGCGGGTACATACCTCAATATCATAAAAGCCATCTACGAAAACGCTACAGCGAATATCATTCTCAATGGGGAAAAGCTGAGATCTTTTCCCCCAAAGTCAGCAACGCGGCAGGGATAGCCACTCTCACCACTGCTATTCAACATAGTATTAGAAGTCCTAGCCACAGCAATCAGACAACAAAAAGTAATCCAAGGCATCCAAATCGGCAGAGAGGAAGTCAAACTCTCACTCTTGGCAGATGATATGATACTTTATGTGGAAAACCCAAAAGACTCCACCCCAAAACTGCTAGAACTCACACAGCAATTCCATCAAGTAGCAGGCTATAAAATCAATGCACAGGAATCAGTGGCATTCCTATACAACAACAACAAGACAGAAGAGAGACAAATCAAGGAGTCGATCCCATTCACAACTGCACCCAAAACCAGAAGAGACCTAGCAATATATTGAACCCAAGAGGCAAGGGATCTGTACTCAGAAAACTACAAAATACGAAGGAAAGAAATTGAAGAAGACACAAAGAAACGGAAAAACGTTCCATGCTCATGGATTGGGAGAACCAACACTGTGAAGAGGTCAATGCTACCTAGAGCAATCTACACATGCAATGCAATCCCCATCAAAATACCATCCACTTTTTTCCACGAAATGGAACAAATAATCCTAAAATTTGAATGGAACCTGAAGAGACCCCGAGTAGCCAGAGGAATATTGAGAAAGAAAAGCAAAGCTGGCGGCATCACAATTCTGGACTTCCAGCTCTATGACAAAGCTGTCATCATCAAGACAGTATGGTACTGGCACAAAAACAGACACATGGATCCATGGAACAGAATCGAGAGCCCAGAAATGGACCCTCAACTCTATGGTCAACTTATCTTTGACAGAGCAGGAAGGAATGTCCAATGGCAAAAAGAGAGTCTCTTCAACAACTGGTGTTGGGAGAATTGGAAAGCCCCATGCAGAAGAATGACACTGGACCATTTCCTGACACCACACACAGAAGTAGACGCCAAATGATTGAAAGACCTCAATGTGAGACAGGAGTCCATCAAAATCCTAAAGGAGGACACAGGTAGCAAGCTCTTCGACCTCAGCCGCAGCAACTTCTTCCTAGAAACATCACCAAAGGCACGGGAAGCCAGGGCAAAAATGAACTATTGGGATTTCATCAAGATAAAAAGCTTTGGCACAGCAAAAGAAACAGTCCACAAAACCAAAAGACAACCGACAGAATGGGAGAAATTATTTGCAAATGACATATCAGATAAAGGGCTACTATCCAATATGTATAAAAACTTATCAAACTCAACACCCAAAGAACAAATAATCCAATCAAGAAATAGGCAGAAGACATGAACAGACATTTTTCCAAAGAAGACATCCAAATGGCCCACAGGCACATGAAAAAGTGCTCAACACGGCTCGGCATCAGGGAAATCCAAATCAAAACCTCAATGAGATACCACCTCACACCCGTCAGAATGGCTCAAATGAACAAGTCAGGGAACGACAGAGGTTGGCGGGGATGTGGAGAAAGGGGAACCCTCCTACACTGGTGGCGGGAATGCAAGCTGGTGCAACCCCTCTGGAAAAGTGTATGTAGGTTCCTCAAACAGTTATAATTAGAGCTACCATTCGATCCAGCAATTGCACTCCTGGGTATTTACCCCAAAGATACAAATGTAGGGACCCGAAGCGGTACGTGCACCCCATTGTTTATAGCAGCAATATCCACAATAGCCAAACGGTGGAAAGAGCCAAGATGTCCATCGACAGATGAATGGATAAAGAAGAGGTGGTATATATATACACAATGGACTATTACGCAGCCATCAAAAGGAATGAGGTGTTGCCATGGACAACGACGTGGATGGAACTGGAGGGTCCGACGATTAGTGAAATAAGTCAATCAGAGAAAGACATGTATCATATGACCTCACTGATATGAGGGATTCTTAATCTCAGGAACAGAGTGAGGCTTGCTGGAGTGGTCGGGGGGGGGATGGGGTGGCTGGGTGATAGACTTTGGGGAGGGTATGAGCTACGGTGAGCGCTGTGAATTGTGTAAGACTGTTGAATCACAGATCTGTACTTCTGAAACAAATAACGCAACATATTTTAAGAATAAAGGAAAACAAGGAGACAGCAGGAGAGGAAGAATGAAGGGGAGTTAGTGAGAGGGGGAGACGGACCAGGAGAGATGATGGATTCTGAAAAAAAATCCGAGGTTTCTAGAGGGGAGGTGGGTCGGTGGATTGGTTTGACTGGTGATGGTTATTAAAGAGGGCACATTCTGCATGGAGCACTGTGTGTTAGGAACAAACAATGAATCATGGGACAGTACACCAAAACAAATGATGTAGTACATGGTGATTAACAAAGCAATAAAAAACAAAGACTGTAATAAGAGATGAAGAAGGACACTCTATCCTACTTAAAGGGTCTATCCAACAAGAAGATCTCACAATTGTAAATATCTATGCCCCGAACATGGGAGCATCCAATTATATAAGGCAATTAAGAAGAAAAGCAAAGAAACACATTGACCACCATACAATCATAGTGGGGGACTTTAACACCCCCCTGACTGAAATGGCCAGATCATCTAAGCAAAAGATCAACAAGGAAATAAAGACTTTAAATGACACACTGGACCAAATGGACTTCACAGACATATTCAGAACGTTCCATCCCAATGCAACGGAATACACATTCTTCTCTAGTGCCCATGGAACATTCTCCAGAATGGATCACATCCTAGGTCACAAATCAGGTCTCAACCGGTACCCAAAGATTGGGATCATTCCCTGCACATTTTCAGACCACAATGTTTTGAAACTAGAACTCAATCACAAGAGGAGAGTCGGAAAGAACTCAAATACATGGAGGCTAAAGAGCATCCTACGAAAGAATGAATGGGTCAACCAGGAAATTAAAGAAGAATTTAAAAAGTTCTTGGAAACCAATGAAAATGAAAACTCAACTGTCCAAAATCTTTGGGATACAGCCAAGGCAGTCCTGCGAGGAAAGTATATAGCAATACAAGCCTTTCTCAAGAAACAAGAAAGGTCTCAAATACACACCCAACCCTACACCTAAAGGAGCTGGAGAAAGAACGGCAAATAAAGCCTAAACCCAGCAGGAGAAGAGAAATCATGCAGTTCAGAGCAGAAATCAATGAAATAGAACCCAGAAGAACAGTAGAAGTGATCAACGGAACTAGGAGCTGGTACTTTGAAAGAATTCACAAGATTGATACACCCCTGTCCAGGCTGATCAAAAAGAAAAGAGAAATGACCCAAATCAACAAAATCATGAATGAAAGAGGAGAGATCACAAACAACACCAAAGAAATACAAACAATTATAAGAACGTAATCTGAGCAACCCTAGGGCAGCAAATTCCATAACCTGGAAGAAATGGGTGCATTCCTAGAGCTGTGTCAACTAACAAAACTGACCCAGGAAGAAATAGAAAACATGAACAGTCCTATAACCACGAAGGCAATTGAAGTAGTCATCAAAAACCTCCCAAGAAACCAAAGCCCAGGGCCAGATGGTTTCCCAGGGGAATTCTATCAGACATTTAAAGAAGAATTAATACCTATTCTCCTGAAACTGTTCCAAACAATAGAAATGGAAGGAAAACTTCCAAACTCATTTATGAGGCCACCATTACCTTGATTCCAAAACCAGACAAAGATCCCATCAAAAAGGAGAATTAGAGACCAATATCCTTGATGAACATCGATGCAAAAATTCTCACCAAAATACTAGCCAAGAGGACCCAACAGTACATGAAAAGGAGTATTCACCATGACCAAGTGGGATTTATCCCTGGGCTGCAAGGCTGGTTCAACATCCGCAAATCAGTCAACGTGATCAAATACATTAACAAAAGAAAGAACGAGAATCATATGATCCTCCCAAGAGATGCAGAAAAAGCATTGGACAAAGTACAGCAACCTTTCTGGATCAAAACTCTTCAGAGTATAGGGACAGCGGGTACATACCTCAATATCATAAAAGCCATCTACGAAAACGCTACAGCGAATATCATTCTCAATGGGGAAAAGCTGAGATCTTTTCCCCCAAAGTCAGCAACGCGGCAGGGATAGCCACTCTCACCACTGCTATTCAACATAGTATTAGAAGTCCTAGCCACAGCAATCAGACAACAAAAAGTAATCCAAGGCATCCAAATCGGCAGAGAGGAAGTCAAACTCTCACTCTTGGCAGATGATATGATACTTTATGTGGAAAACCCAAAAGACTCCACCCCAAAACTGCTAGAACTCACACAGCAATTCCGTCAAGTAGCAGGCTATAAAATCAATGCACAGGAATCAGTGGCATTCCTATACAACAACAACAAGACAGAAGAGAGACAAATCAAGGAGTCGATCCCATTCACAACTGCACCCAAAACCAGAAGAGACCTAGCAATATATTGAACCCAAGAGGCAAGG
This sequence comes from Eumetopias jubatus, assembly GCF_037043125.1. NCBI lineage: Eukaryota > Metazoa > Chordata > Mammalia > Carnivora > Otariidae > Eumetopias > Eumetopias jubatus. The sequence goes on along the minus strand of NW_028274923.1, from coordinate 368,609 downwards.
GATCTGTACTCAGAAAACTACAAAATACGAAGGAAAGAAATTGAAGAAGACACAAAGAAACGGAAAAACGTTCCATGCTCATGGATTGGGAGAACCAACACTGTGAAGAGGTCAATGCTACCTAGAGCAATCTACACATGCAATGCAATCCCCATCAAAATACCATCCACTTTTTTCCACGAAATGGAACAAATAATCCTAAAATTTGAATGGAACCTGAAGAGACCCCGAGTAGCCAGAGGAATATTGAGAAAGAAAAGCAAAGCTGGCGGCATCACAATTCTGGACTTCCAGCTCTATGACAAAGCTGTCATCATCAAGACAGTATGGTACTGGCACAAAAACAGACACATGGATCCATGGAACAGAATCGAGAGCCCAGAAATGGACCCTCAACTCTATGGTCAACTTATCTTTGACAGAGCAGGAAGGAATGTCCAATGGCAAAAAGAGAGTCTCTTCAACAACTGGTGTTGGGAGAATTGGACAGCCCCATGCAGAAGAATGACACTGGACCATTTCCTGACACCACACACAGAAGTAGACGCCAAATGTTTGAAAGACCTCAATGTGAGACAGGAGTCCATCAAAATCCTAAAGGAGGACACAGGTAGCAAGCTCTTCGACCTCAGCCGCAGCAACTTCTTCCTAGAAACATCACCAAAGGCACGGGAAGCCAGGGCAAAAATGAACTATTGGGATTTCATCAAGATAAAAAGCTTTGGCACAGCAAAAGAAACAGTCCACAAAACCAAAAGACAACCGACAGAATGGGAGAAATTATTTGCAAATGACATATCAGATAAAGGGCTACTATCCAATATGTATAAAAACTTATCAAACTCAACACCCAAAGAACAAATAATCCAATCAAGAAATAGGCAGAAGACATGAACAGACATTTTTCCAAAGAAGACATCCAAATGGCCCACAGGCACATGAAAAAGTGCTCAACACGGCTCGGCATCAGGGAAATCCAAATCAAAACCTCAATGAGATACCACCTCACACCCGTCAGAATGGCTCAAATGAACAAGTCAGGGAACGACAGAGGTTGGCGGGGATGTGGAGAAAGGGGAACCCTCCTACACTGGTGGTGGGAATGCAAGCTGGTGCAACCCCTCTGGAAAAGTGTATGGAGGTTCCTCAAACAGTTATAATTAGAGCTACCATTCGATCCAGCAATTGCACTCCTGGGTATTTACCCCAAAGATACAAATGTAGGGACCCGAAGCGGTACGTGCACCCCATTGTTTATAGCAGCAATATCCACAATAGCCAAACGGTGGAAAGAGCCAAGATGTCCATCGACAGATGAATGGATAAAGAAGAGGTGGTATATATATACACAATGGACTATTACGCAGCCATCAAAAGGAATGAGGTGTTGCCATGGACAACGACGTGGATGGAACTGGAGGGTCCGACGATTAGTGAAATAAGTCAATCAGAGAAAGACATGTATCATATGACCTCACTGATATGAGGGATTCTTAATCTCAGGAACAGAGTGAGGCTTGCTGGAGTGGTCGGGGGGGGATGGGGTGGCTGGGTGATAGACTTTGGGGAGGGTATGAGCTACGGTGAGCGCTGTGAATTGTGTAAGACTGTTGAATCACAGATCTGTACTTCTGAAACAAATAACGCAACATATTTTAAGAATAAAGGAAAACAAGGAGACAGCAGGAGAGGAAGAATGAAGGGGAGTTAGTGAGAGGGGGAGACGGACCAGGAGAGATGATGGATTCTGAAAAAAAATCCGAGGTTTCTAGAGGGGAGGTGGGTCGGTGGATTGGTTTGACTGGTGATGGTTATTAAAGAGGGCACATTCTGCATGGAGCACTGTGTGTTAGGAACAAACAATGAATCATGGGACAGTACACCAAAACAAATGATGTAGTACATGGTGATTAACAAAGCAATAAAAAACAAAGACTGTAATAAGAGATGAAGAAGGACACTCTATCCTACTTAAAGGGTCTATCCAACAAGAAGATCTCACAATTGTAAATATCTATGCCCCGAACATGGGAGCATCCAATTATATAAGGCAATTAAGAAGAAAAGCAAAGAAACACATTGACCACCATACAATCATAGTGGGGGACTTTAACACCCCCCTGACTGAAATGGCCAGATCATCTAAGCAAAAGATCAACAAGGAAATAAAGACTTTAAATGACACACTGGACCAAATGGACTTCACAGACATATTCAGAACGTTCCATCCCAATGCAACGGAATACACATTCTTCTCTAGTGCCCATGGAACATTCTCCAGAATGGATCACATCCTAGGTCACAAATCAGGTCTCAACCGGTACCCAAAGATTGGGATCATTCCCTGCACATTTTCAGACCACAATGTTTTGAAACTAGAACTCAATCACAAGAGGAGAGTCGGAAAGAACTCAAATACATGGAGGCTAAAGAGCATCCTACGAAAGAATGAATGGGTCAACCAGGAAATTAAAGAAGAATTTAAAAAGTTCTTGGAAACCAATGAAAATGAAAACTCAACTGTCCAAAATCTTTGGGATACAGCCAAGGCAGTCCTGCGAGGAAAGTATATAGCAATACAAGCCTTTCTCAAGAAACAAGAAAGGTCTCAAATACACACCCAACCCTACACCTAAAGGAGCTGGAGAAAGAACGGCAAATAAAGCCTAAACCCAGCAGGAGAAGAGAAATCATGCAGTTCAGAGCAGAAATCAATGAAATAGAACCCAGAAGAACAGTAGAAGTGATCAACGGAACTAGGAGCTGGTACTTTGAAAGAATTCACAAGATTGATACACCCCTGTCCAGGCTGATCAAAAAGAAAAGAGAAATGACCCAAATCAACAAAATCATGAATGAAAGAGGAGAGATCACAAACAACACCAAAGAAATACAAACAATTATAAGAACGTAATCTGAGCAACCCTAGGGCAGCAAATTCCATAACCTGGAAGAAATGGGTGCATTCCTAGAGCTGTGTCAACTAACAAAACTGACCCAGGAAGAAATAGAAAACATGAACAGTCCTATAACCACGAAGGCAATTGAAGTAGTCATCAAAAACCTCCCAAGAAACCAAAGCCCAGGGCCAGATGGTTTCCCAGGGGAATTCTATCAGACATTTAAAGAAGAATTAATACCTATTCTCCTGAAACTGTTCCAAACAATAGAAATGGAAGGAAAACTTCCAAACTCATTTATGAGGCCACCATTACCTTGATTCCAAAACCAGACAAAGATCCCATCAAAAAGGAGAATTAGAGACCAATATCCTTGATGAACATCGATGCAAAAATTCTCACCAAAATACTAGCCAAGAGGACCCAACAGTACATGAAAAGGAGTATTCACCATGACCAAGTGGGATTTATCCCTGGGCTGCAAGGCTGGTTCAACATCCGCAAATCAGTCAACGTGATCAAATACATTAACAAAAGAAAGAACGAGAATCATATGATCCTCCCAAGAGATGCAGAAAAAGCATTGGACAAAGTACAGCAACCTTTCTGGATCAAAACTCTTCAGAGTATAGGGACAGCGGGTACATACCTCAATATCATAAAAGCCATCTACGAAAACGCTACAGCGAATATCATTCTCAATGGGGAAAAGCTGAGATCTTTTCCCCCAAAGTCAGCAACGCGGCAGGGATAGCCACTCTCACCACTGCTATTCAACATAGTATTAGAAGTCCTAGCCACAGCAATCAGACAACAAAAAGTAATCCAAGGCATCCAAATCGGCAGAGAGGAAGTCAAACTCTCACTCTTGGCAGATGATATGATACTTTATGTGGAAAACCCAAAAGACTCCACCCCAAAACTGCTAGAACTCACACAGCAATTCCGTCAAGTAGCAGGCTATAAAATCAATGCACAGGAATCAGTGGCATTCCTATACAACAACAACAAGACAGAAGAGAGACAAATCAAGGAGTCGATCCCATTCACAACTGCACCCAAAACCAGAAGAGACCTAGCAATATATTGAACCCAAGAGGCAAGGGATCTGTACTCAGAAAACTACAAAATACGAAGGAAAGAAATTGAAGAAGACACAAAGAAACGGAAAAACGTTCCATGCTCATGGATTGGGAGAACCAACACTGTGAAGAGGTCAATGCTACCTAGAGCAATCTACACATGCAATGCAATCCCCATCAAAATACCATCCACTTTTTTCCACGAAATGGAACAAATAATCCTAAAATTTGAATGGAACCTGAAGAGACCCCGAGTAGCCAGAGGAATATTGAGAAAGAAAAGCAAAGCTGGCGGCATCACAATTCTGGACTTCCAGCTCTATGACAAAGCTGTCATCATCAAGACAGTATGGTACTGGCACAAAAACAGACACATGGATCCATGGAACAGAATCGAGAGCCCAGAAATGGACCCTCAACTCTATGGTCAACTTATCTTTGACAGAGCAGGAAGGAATGTCCAATGGCAAAAAGAGAGTCTCTTCAACAACTGGTGTTGGGAGAATTGGACAGCCCCATGCAGAAGAATGACACTGGACCATTTCCTGACACCACACACAGAAGTAGACGCCAAATGTTTGAAAGACCTCAATGTGAGACAGGAGTCCATCAAAATCCTAAAGGAGGACACAGGTAGCAAGCTCTTCGACCTCAGCCGCAGCAACTTCTTCCTAGAAACATCACCAAAGGCACGGGAAGCCAGGGCAAAAATGAACTATTGGGATTTCATCAAGATAAAAAGCTTTGGCACAGCAAAAGAAACAGTCCACAAAACCAAAAGACAACCGACAGAATGGGAGAAATTATTTGCAAATGACATATCAGATAAAGGGCTACTATCCAATATGTATAAAAACTTATCAAACTCAACACCCAAAGAACAAATAATCCAATCAAGAAATAGGCAGAAGACATGAACAGACATTTTTCCAAAGAAGACATCCAAATGGCCCACAGGCACATGAAAAAGTGCTCAACACGGCTCGGCATCAGGGAAATCCAAATCAAAACCTCAATGAGATACCACCTCACACCCGTCAGAATGGCTCAAATGAACAAGTCAGGGAACGACAGAGGTTGGCGGGGATGTGGAGAAAGGGGAACCCTCCTACACTGGTGGTGGGAATGCAAGCTGGTGCAACCCCTCTGGAAAAGTGTATGTAGGTTCCTCAAACAGTTATAATTAGAGCTACCATTCGATCCAGCAATTGCACTCCTGGGTATTTACCCCAAAGATACAAATGTAGGGACCCGAAGCGGTACGTGCACCCCATTGTTTATAGCAGCAATATCCACAATAGCCAAACGGTGGAAAGAGCCAAGATGTCCATCGACAGATGAATGGATAAAGAAGAGGTGGTATATATATACACAATGGACTATTACGCAGCCATCAAAAGGAATGAGGTGTTGCCATGGACAACGACGTGGATGGAACTGGAGGGTCCGACGATTAGTGAAATAAGTCAATCAGAGAAAGACATGTATCATATGACCTCACTGATATGAGGGATTCTTAATCTCAGGAACAGAGTGAGGCTTGCTGGAGTGGTCGGGGGGGGGATGGGGTGGCTGGGTGATAGACTTTGGGGAGGGTATGAGCTACGGTGAGCGCTGTGAATTGTGTAAGACTGTTGAATCACAGATCTGTACTTCTGAAACAAATAACGCAACATATTTTAAGAATAAAGGAAAACAAGGAGACAGCAGGAGAGGAAGAATGAAGGGGAGTTAGTGAGAGGGGGAGACGGACCAGGAGAGATGATGGATTCTGAAAAAAAATCCGAGGTTTCTAGAGGGGAGGTGGGTCGGTGGATTGGTTTGACTGGTGATGGTTATTAAAGAGGGCACATTCTGCATGGAGCACTGTGTGTTAGGAACAAACAATGAATCATGGGACAGTACACCAAAACAAATGATGTAGTACATGGTGATTAACAAAGCAATAAAAAACAAAGACTGTAATAAGAGATGAAGAAGGACACTCTATCCTACTTAAAGGGTCTATCCAACAAGAAGATCTCACAATTGTAAATATCTATGCCCCGAACATGGGAGCATCCAATTATATAAGGCAATTAAGAAGAAAAGCAAAGAAACACATTGACCACCATACAATCATAGTGGGGGATTTTAACACCCCCCTGACTGAAATGGCCAGATCATCTAAGCAAAAGATCAACAAGGAAATAAAGACTTTAAATGACACACTGGACCAAATGGACTTCACAGACATATTCAGAACGTTCCATCCCAATGCAACGGAATACACATTCTTCTCTAGTGCCCATGGAACATTCTCCAGAATGGATCACATCCTAGGTCACAAATCAGGTCTCAACCGGTACCCAAAGATTGGGATCATTCCCTGCACATTTTCAGACCACAATGTTTTGAAACTAGAACTCAATCACAAGAGGAGAGTCGGAAAGAACTCAAATACATGGAGGCTAAAGAGCATCCTACGAAAGAATGAATGGGTCAACCAGGAAATTAAAGAAGAATTTAAAAAGTTCTTGGAAACCAATGAAAATGAAAACTCAACTGTCCAAAATCTTTGGGATACAGCCAAGGCAGTCCTGCGAGGAAAGTATATAGCAATACAAGCCTTTCTCAAGAAACAAGAAAGGTCTCAAATACACACCCAACCCTACACCTAAAGGAGCTGGAGAAAGAACGGCAAATAAAGCCTAAACCCAGCAGGAGAAGAGAAATCATGCAGTTCAGAGCAGAAATCAATGAAATAGAACCCAGAAGAACAGTAGAAGTGATCAACGGAACTAGGAGCTGGTACTTTGAAAGAATTCACAAGATTGATACACCCCTGTCCAGGCTGATCAAAAAGAAAAGAGAAATGACCCAAATCAACAAAATCATGAATGAAAGAGGAGAGATCACAAACAACACCAAAGAAATACAAACAATTATAAGAACGTAATCTGAGCAACCCTAGGGCAGCAAATTCCATAACCTGGAAGAAATGGGTGCATTCCTAGAGCTGTGTCAACTAACAAAACTGACCCAGGAAGAAATAGAAAACATGAACAGTCCTATAACCACGAAGGCAATTGAAGTAGTCATCAAAAACCTCCCAAGAAACCAAAGCCCAGGGCCAGATGGTTTCCCAGGGGAATTCTATCAGACATTTAAAGAAGAATTAATACCTATTCTCCTGAAACTGTTCCAAACAATAGAAATGGAAGGAAAACTTCCAAACTCATTTATGAGGCCACCATTACCTTGATTCCAAAACCAGACAAAGATCCCATCAAAAAGGAGAATTAGAGACCAATATCCTTGATGAACATCGATGCAAAAATTCTCACCAAAATACTAGCCAAGAGGACCCAACAGTACATGAAAAGGAGTATTCACCATGACCAAGTGGGATTTATCCCTGGGCTGCAAGGCTGGTTCAACATCCGCAAATCAGTCAACGTGATCAAATACATTAACAAAAGAAAGAACGAGAATCATATGATCCTCCCAAGAGATGCAGAAAAAGCATTGGACAAAGTACAGCAACCTTTCTGGATCAAAACTCTTCAGAGTATAGGGACAGCGGGTACATACCTCAATATCATAAAAGCCATCTACGAAAACGCTACAGCGAATATCATTCTCAATGGGGAAAAGCTGAGATCTTTTCCCCCAAAGTCAGCAACGCGGCAGGGATAGCCACTCTCACCACTGCTATTCAACATAGTATTAGAAGTCCTAGCCACAGCAATCAGACAACAAAAAGTAATCCAAGGCATCCAAATCGGCAGAGAGGAAGTCAAACTCTCACTCTTGGCAGATGATATGATACTTTATGTGGAAAACCCAAAAGACTCCACCCCAAAACTGCTAGAACTCACACAGCAATTCCGTCAAGTAGCAGGCTATAAAATCAATGCACAGGAATCAGTGGCATTCCTATACAACAACAACAAGACAGAAGAGAGACAAATCAAGGAGTCGATCCCATTCACAACTGCACCCAAAACCAGAAGAGACCTAGCAATATATTGAACCCAAGAGGCAAGGGATCTGTACTCAGAAAACTACAAAATACGAAGGAAAGAAATTGAAGAAGACACAAAGAAACGGAAAAACGTTCCATGCTCATGGATTGGGAGAACCAACACTGTGAAGAGGTCAATGCTACCTAGAGCAATCTACACATGCAATGCAATCCCCATCAAAATACCATCCACTTTTTTCCACGAAATGGAACAAATAATCCTAAAATTTGAATGGAACCTGAAGAGACCCCGAGTAGCCAGAGGAATATTGAGAAAGAAAAGCAAAGCTGGCGGCATCACAATTCTGGACTTCCAGCTCTATGACAAAGCTGTCATCATCAAGACAGTATGGTACTGGCACAAAAACAGACACATGGATCCATGGAACAGAATCGAGAGCCCAGAAATGGACCCTCAACTCTATGGTCAACTTATCTTTGACAGAGCAGGAAGGAATGTCCAATGGCAAAAAGAGAGTCTCTTCAACAACTGGTGTTGGGAGAATTGGACAGCCCCATGCAGAAGAATGACACTGGACCATTTCCTGACACCACACACAGAAGTAGACGCCAAATGTTTGAAAGACCTCAATGTGAGACAGGAGTCCATCAAAATCCTAAAGGAGGACACAGGTAGCAAGCTCTTCGACCTCAGCCGCAGCAACTTCTTCCTAGAAACATCACCAAAGGCACGGGAAGCCAGGGCAAAAATGAACTATTGGGATTTCATCAAGATAAAAAGCTTTGGCACAGCAAAAGAAACAGTCCACAAAACCAAAAGACAACCGACAGAATGGGAGAAATTATTTGCAAATGACATATCAGATAAAGGGCTACTATCCAATATGTATAAAAACTTATCAAACTCAACACCCAAAGAACAAATAATCCAATCAAGAAATAGGCAGAAGACATGAACAGACATTTTTCCAAAGAAGACATCCAAATGGCCCACAGGCACATGAAAAAGTGCTCAACACGGCTCGGCATCAGGGAAATCCAAATCAAAACCTCAATGAGATACCACCTCACACCCGTCAGAATGGCTCAAATGAACAAGTCAGGGAACGACAGAGGTTGGCGGGGATGTGGAGAAAGGGGAACCCTCCTACACTGGTGGTGGGAATGCAAGCTGGTGCAACCCCTCTGGAAAAGTGTATGTAGGTTCCTCAAACAGTTATAATTAGAGCTACCATTCGATCCAGCAATTGCACTCCTGGGTATTTACCCCAAAGATACAAATGTAGGGACCCGAAGCGGTACGTGCACCCCATTGTTTATAGCAGCAATATCCACAATAGCCAAACGGTGGAAAGAGCCAAGATGTCCATCGACAGATGAATGGATAAAGAAGAGGTGGTATATATATACACAATGGACTATTACGCAGCCATCAAAAGGAATGAGGTGTTGCCATGGACAACGACGTGGATGGAACTGGAGGGTCCGACGATTAGTGAAATAAGTCAATCAGAGAAAGACATGTATCATATGACCTCACTGATATGAGGGATTCTTAATCTCAGGAACAGAGTGAGGCTTGCTGGAGTGGTCGGGGGGGGGATGGGGTGGCTGGGTGATAGACTTTGGGGAGGGTATGAGCTACGGTGAGCGCTGTGAATTGTGTAAGACTGTTGAATCACAGATCTGTACTTCTGAAACAAATAACGCAACATATTTTAAGAATAAAGGAAAACAAGGAGACAGCAGGAGAGGAAGAATGAAGGGGAGTTAGTGAGAGGGGGAGACGGACCAGGAGAGATGATGGATTCTGAAAAAAAATCCGAGGTTTCTAGAGGGGAGGTGGGTCGGTGGATTGGTTTGACTGGTGATGGTTATTAAAGAGGGCACATTCTGCATGGAGCACTGTGTGTTAGGAACAAACAATGAATCATGGGACAGTACACCAAAACAAATGATGTAGTACATGGTGATTAACAAAGCAATAAAAAACAAAGACTGTAATAAGAGATGAAGAAGGACACTCTATCCTACTTAAAGGGTCTATCCAACAAGAAGATCTCACAATTGTAAATATCTATGCCCCGAACATGGGAGCATCCAATTATATAAGGCAATTAAGAAGAAAAGCAAAGAAACACATTGACCACCATACAATCATAGTGGGGGATTTTAACACCCCCCTGACTGAAATGGCCAGATCATCTAAGCAAAAGATCAACAAGGAAATAAAGACTTTAAATGACACACTGGACCAAATGGACTTCACAGACATATTCAGAACGTTCCATCCCAATGCAACGGAATACACATTCTTCTCTAGTGCCCATGGAACATTCTCCAGAATGGATCACATCCTAGGTCACAAATCAGGTCTCAACCGGTACCCAAAGATTGGGATCATTCCCTGCACATTTTCAGACCACAATGTTTTGAAACTAGAACTCAATCACAAGAGGAGAGTCGGAAAGAACTCAAATACATGGAGGCTAAAGAGCATCCTACGAAAGAATGAATGGGTCAACCAGGAAATTAAAGAAGAATTTAAAAAGTTCTTGGAAACCAATGAAAATGAAAACTCAACTGTCCAAAATCTTTGGGATACAGCCAAGGCAGTCCTGCGAGGAAAGTATATAGCAATACAAGCCTTTCTCAAGAAACAAGAAAGGTCTCAAATACACACCCAACCCTACACCTAAAGGAGCTGGAGAAAGAACGGCAAATAAAGCCTAAACCCAGCAGGAGAAGAGAAATCATGCAGTTCAGAGCAGAAATCAATGAAATAGAACCCAGAAGAACAGTAGAAGTGATCAACGGAACTAGGAGCTGGTACTTTGAAAGAATTCACAAGATTGATACACCCCTGTCCAGGCTGATCAAAAAGAAAAGAGAAATGACCCAAATCAACAAAATCATGAATGAAAGAGGAGAGATCACAAACAACACCAAAGAAATACAAACAATTATAAGAACGTAATCTGAGCAACCCTAGGGCAGCAAATTCCATAACCTGGAAGAAATGGGTGCATTCCTAGAGCTGTGTCAACTAACAAAACTGACCCAGGAAGAAATAGAAAACATGAACAGTCCTATAACCACGAAGGCAATTGAAGTAGTCATCAAAAACCTCCCAAGAAACCAAAGCCCAGGGCCAGATGGTTTCCCAGGGGAATTCTATCAGACATTTAAAGAAGAATTAATACCTATTCTCCTGAAACTGTTCCAAACAATAGAAATGGAAGGAAAACTTCCAAACTCATTTATGAGGCCACCATTACCTTGATTCCAAAACCAGACAAAGATCCCATCAAAAAGGAGAATTAGAGACCAATATCCTTGATGAACATCGATGCAAAAATTCTCACCAAAATACTAGCCAAGAGGACCCAACAGTACATGAAAAGGAGTATTCACCATGACCAAGTGGGATTTATCCCTGGGCTGCAAGGCTGGTTCAACATCCGCAAATCAGTCAACGTGATCAAATACATTAACAAAAGAAAGAACGAGAATCATATGATCCTCCCAAGAGATGCAGAAAAAGCATTGGACAAAGTACAGCAACCTTTCTGGATCAAAACTCTTCAGAGTATAGGGACAGCGGGTACATACCTCAATATCATAAAAGCCATCTACGAAAACGCTACAGCGAATATCATTCTCAATGGGGAAAAGCTGAGATCTTTTCCCCCAAAGTCAGCAACGCGGCAGGGATAGCCACTCTCACCACTGCTATTCAACATAGTATTAGAAGTCCTAGCCACAGCAATCAGACAACAAAAAGTAATCCAAGGCATCCAAATCGGCAGAGAGGAAGTCAAACTCTCACTCTTGGCAGATGATATGATACTTTATGTGGAAAACCCAAAAGACTCCACCCCAAAACTGCTAGAACTCACACAGCAATTCCGTCAAGTAGCAGGCTATAAAATCAATGCACAGGAATCAGTGGCATTCCTATACAACAACAACAAGACAGAAGAGAGACAAATCAAGGAGTCGATCCCATTCACAACTGCACCCAAAACCAGAAGAGACCTAGCAATATATTGAACCCAAGAGGCAAGGGATCTGTACTCAGAAAACTACAAAATACGAAGGAAAGAAATTGAAGAAGACACAAAGAAACGGAAAAACGTTCCATGCTCATGGATTGGGAGAACCAACACTGTGAAGAGGTCAATGCTACCTAGAGCAATCTACACATGCAATGCAATCCCCATCAAAATACCATCCACTTTTTTCCACGAAATGGAACAAATAATCCTAAAATTTGAATGGAACCTGAAGAGACCCCGAGTAGCCAGAGGAATATTGAGAAAGAAAAGCAAAGCTGGCGGCATCACAATTCTGGACTTCCAGCTCTATGACAAAGCTGTCATCATCAAGACAGTATGGTACTGGCACAAAAACAGACACATGGATCCATGGAACAGAATCGAGAGCCCAGAAATGGACCCTCAACTCTATGGTCAACTTATCTTTGACAGAGCAGGAAGGAATGTCCAATGGCAAAAAGAGAGTCTCTTCAACAACTGGTGTTGGGAGAATTGGACAGCCCCATGCAGAAGAATGACACTGGACCATTTCCTGACACCACACACAGAAGTAGACGCCAAATGTTTGAAAGACCTCAATGTGAGACAGGAGTCCATCAAAATCCTAAAGGAGGACACAGGTAGCAAGCTCTTCGACCTCAGCCGCAGCAACTTCTTCCTAGAAACATCACCAAAGGCACGGGAAGCCAGGGCAAAAATGAACTATTGGGATTTCATCAAGATAAAAAGCTTTGGCACAGCAAAAGAAACAGTCCACAAAACCAAAAGACAACCGACAGAATGGGAGAAATTATTTGCAAATGACATATCAGATAAAGGGCTACTATCCAATATGTATAAAAACTTATCAAACTCAACACCCAAAGAACAAATAATCCAATCAAGAAATAGGCAGAAGACATGAACAGACATTTTTCCAAAGAAGACATCCAAATGGCCCACAGGCACATGAAAAAGTGCTCAACACGGCTCGGCATCAGGGAAATCCAAATCAAAACCTCAATGAGATACCACCTCACACCCGTCAGAATGGCTCAAATGAACAAGTCAGGGAACGACAGAGGTTGGCGGGGATGTGGAGAAAGGGGAACCCTCCTACACTGGTGGTGGGAATGCAAGCTGGTGCAACCCCTCTGGAAAAGTGTATGTAGGTTCCTCAAACAGTTATAATTAGAGCTACCATTCGATCCAGCAATTGCACTCCTGGGTATTTACCCCAAAGATACAAATGTAGGGACCCGAAGCGGTACGTGCACCCCATTGTTTATAGCAGCAATATCCACAATAGCCAAACGGTGGAAAGAGCCAAGATGTCCATCGACAGATGAATGGATAAAGAAGAGGTGGTATATATATACACAATGGACTATTACGCAGCCATCAAAAGGAATGAGGTGTTGCCATGGACAACGACGTGGATGGAACTGGAGGGTCCGACGATTAGTGAAATAAGTCAATCAGAGAAAGACATGTATCATATGACCTCACTGATATGAGGGATTCTTAATCTCAGGAACAGAGTGAGGCTTGCTGGAGTGGTCGGGGGGGGGATGGGGTGGCTGGGTGATAGACTTTGGGGAGGGTATGAGCTACGGTGAGCGCTGTGAATTGTGTAAGACTGTTGAATCACAGATCTGTACTTCTGAAACAAATAACGCAACATATTTTAAGAATAAAGGAAAACAAGGAGACAGCAGGAGAGGAAGAATGAAGGGGAGTTAGTGAGAGGGGGAGACGGACCAGGAGAGATGATGGATTCTGAAAAAAAATCCGAGGTTTCTAGAGGGGAGGTGGGTCGGTGGATTGGTTTGACTGGTGATGGTTATTAAAGAGGGCACATTCTGCATGGAGCACTGTGTGTTAGGAACAAACAATGAATCATGGGACAGTACACCAAAACAAATGATGTAGTACATGGTGATTAACAAAGCAATAAAAAACAAAGACTGTAATAAGAGATGAAGAAGGACACTCTATCCTACTTAAAGGGTCTATCCAACAAGAAGATCTCACAATTGTAAATATCTATGCCCCGAACATGGGAGCATCCAATTATATAAGGCAATTAAGAAGAAAAGCAAAGAAACACATTGACCACCATACAATCATAGTGGGGGACTTTAACACCCCCCTGACTGAAATGGCCAGATCATCTAAGCAAAAGATCAACAAGGAAATAAAGACTTTAAATGACACACTGGACCAAATGGACTTCACAGACATATTCAGAACGTTCCATCCCAATGCAACGGAATACACTTTCTTCTCTAGTGCCCATGGAACATTCTCCAGAATGGATCACATCCTAGGTCACAAATCAGGTCTCAACCGGTACCCAAAGATTGGGATCATTCCCTGCACATTTTCAGACCACAATGCTTTGAAACTAGAATTCAATCACAAGAGGAAAGTGGGAAAGAACTCAAATACATGGAGGCTAAAGAGCATCCTACGAAAGAATGAATGGGTCAACCAGGAAATTAAAGAAGAATTTAAAAAGTTCATGGAAACCAATGAAAATGAAAACTCAACTGTCCAAAATCTTTGGGATACAGCCAAGGCAGTCCTGCGAGGAAAGTATATAGCAATACAAGCCTTTCTCAAGAAACAAGAAAGGTCTCAAATACACACCCAACCCTACACCTAAAGGAGCTGGAGAAAGAACGGCAAATAAAGCCTAAACCCAGCAGGAGAAGAGAAATCATGCAGTTCAGAGCAGAAATCAATGAAATAGAACCCAGAAGAACAGTAGAAGTGATCAACGGAACTAGGAGCTGGTACTTTGAAAGAATTCACAAGATTGATACACCCCTGTCCAGGCTGATCAAAAAGAAAAGAGAAATGACCCAAATCAACAAAATCATGAATGAAAGAGGAGAGATCACAAACAACACCAAAGAAATACAAACAATTATAAGAACGTAATCTGAGCAACCCTAGGGCAGCAAATTCCATAACCTGGAAGAAATGGGTGCATTCCTAGAGCTGTGTCAACTAACAAAACTGACCCAGGAAGAAATAGAAAACATGAACAGTCCTATAACCACGAAGGCAATTGAAGTAGTCATCAAAAACCTCCCAAGAAACCAAAGCCCAGGGCCAGATGGTTTCCCAGGGGAATTCTATCAGACATTTAAAGAAGAATTAATACCTATTCTCCTGAAACTGTTCCAAACAATAGAAATGGAAGGAAAACTTCCAAACTCATTTATGAGGCCACCATTACCTTGATTCCAAAACCAGACAAAGATCCCATCAAAAAGGAGAATTAGAGACCAATATCCTTGATGAACATCGATGCAAAAATTCTCACCAAAATACTAGCCAAGAGGACCCAACAGTACATGAAAAGGAGTATTCACCATGACCAAGTGGGATTTATCCCTGGGCTGCAAGGCTGGTTCAACATCCGCAAATCAGTCAACGTGATCAAATACATTAACAAAAGAAAGAACGAGAATCATATGATCCTCCCAAGAGATGCAGAAAAAGCATTGGACAAAGTACAGCAACCTTTCTGGATCAAAACTCTTCAGAGTATAGGGACAGCGGGTACATACCTCAATATCATAAAAGCCATCTACGAAAACGCTACAGCGAATATCATTCTCAATGGGGAAAAGCTGAGATCTTTTCCCCCAAAGTCAGCAACGCGGCAGGGATAGCCACTCTCACCACTGCTATTCAACATAGTATTAGAAGTCCTAGCCACAGCAATCAGACAACAAAAAGTAATCCAAGGCATCCAAATCGGCAGAGAGGAAGTCAAACTCTCACTCTTGGCAGATGATATGATACTTTATGTGGAAAACCCAAAAGACTCCACCCCAAAACTGCTAGAACTCACACAGCAATTCCGTCAAGTAGCAGGCTATAAAATCAATGCACAGGAATCAGTGGCATTCCTATACAACAACAACAAGACAGAAGAGAGACAAATCAAGGAGTCGATCCCATTCACAACTGCACCCAAAACCAGAAGAGACCTAGCAATATATTGAACCCAAGAGGCAAGGGATCTGTACTCAGAAAACTACAAAATACGAAGGAAAGAAATTGAAGAAGACACAAAGAAACGGAAAAACGTTCCATGCTCATGGATTGGGAGAACCAACACTGTGAAGAGGTCAATGCTACCTAGAGCAATCTACACATGCAATGCAATCCCCATCAAAATACCATCCACTTTTTTCCACGAAATGGAACAAATAATCCTAAAATTTGAATGGAACCTGAAGAGACCCCGAGTAGCCAGAGGAATATTGAGAAAGAAAAGCAAAGCTGGCGGCATCACAATTCTGGACTTCCAGCTCTATGACAAAGCTGTCATCATCAAGACAGTATGGTACTGGCACAAAAACAGACACATGGATCCATGGAACAGAATCGAGAGCCCAGAAATGGACCCTCAACTCTATGGTCAACTTATCTTTGACAGAGCAGGAAGGAATGTCCAATGGCAAAAAGAGAGTCTCTTCAACAACTGGTGTTGGGAGAATTGGACAGCCCCATGCAGAAGAATGACACTGGACCATTTCCTGACACCACACACAGAAGTAGACGCCAAATGTTTGAAAGACCTCAATGTGAGACAGGAGTCCATCAAAATCCTAAAGGAGGACACAGGTAGCAAGCTCTTCGACCTCAGCCGCAGCAACTTCTTCCTAGAAACATCACCAAAGGCACGGGAAGCCAGGGCAAAAATGAACTATTGGGATTTCATCAAGATAAAAAGCTTTGGCACAGCAAAAGAAACAGTCCACAAAACCAAAAGACAACCGACAGAATGGGAGAAATTATTTGCAAATGACATATCAGATAAAGGGCTACTATCCAATATGTATAAAAACTTATCAAACTCAACACCCAAAGAACAAATAATCCAATCAAGAAATAGGCAGAAGACATGAACAGACATTTTTCCAAAGAAGACATCCAAATGGCCCACAGGCACATGAAAAAGTGCTCAACACGGCTCGGCATCAGGGAAATCCAAATCAAAACCTCAATGAGATACCACCTCACACCCGTCAGAATGGCTCAAATGAACAAGTCAGGGAACGACAGAGGTTGGCGGGGATGTGGAGAAAGGGGAACCCTCCTACACTGGTGGTGGGAATGCAAGCTGGTGCAACCCCTCTGGAAAAGTGTATGGAGGTTCCTCAAACAGTTATAATTAGAGCTACCATTCGATCCAGCAATTGCACTCCTGGGTATTTACCCCAAAGATACAAATGTAGGGACCCGAAGCGGTACGTGCACCCCATTGTTTATAGCAGCAATATCCACAATAGCCAAACGGTGGAAAGAGCCAAGATGTCCATCGACAGATGAATGGATAAAGAAGAGGTGGTATATATATACACAATGGACTATTACGCAGCCATCAAAAGGAATGAGGTGTTGCCATGGACAACGACGTGGATGGAACTGGAGGGTCCGACGATTAGTGAAATAAGTCAATCAGAGAAAGACATGTATCATATGACCTCACTGATATGAGGGATTCTTAATCTCAGGAACAGAGTGAGGCTTGCTGGAGTGGTCGGGGGGGGATGGGGTGGCTGGGTGATAGACTTTGGGGAGGGTATGAGCTACGGTGAGCGCTGTGAATTGTGTAAGACTGTTGAATCACAGATCTGTACTTCTGAAACAAATAACGCAACATATTTTAAGAATAAAGGAAAACAAGGAGACAGCAGGAGAGGAAGAATGAAGGGGAGTTAGTGAGAGGGGGAGACGGACCAGGAGAGATGATGGATTCTGAAAAAAAATCCGAGGTTTCTAGAGGGGAGGTGGGTCGGTGGATTGGTTTGACTGGTGATGGTTATTAAAGAGGGCACATTCTGCATGGAGCACTGTGTGTTAGGAACAAACAATGAATCATGGGACAGTACACCAAAACAAATGATGTAGTACATGGTGATTAACAAAGCAATAAAAAACAAAGACTGTAATAAGAGATGAAGAAGGACACTCTATCCTACTTAAAGGGTCTATCCAACAAGAAGATCTCACAATTGTAAATATCTATGCCCCGAACATGGGAGCATCCAATTATATAAGGCAATTAAGAAGAAAAGCAAAGAAACACATTGACCACCATACAATCATAGTGGGGGACTTTAACACCCCCCTGACTGAAATGGCCAGATCATCTAAGCAAAAGATCAACAAGGAAATAAAGACTTTAAATGACACACTGGACCAAATGGACTTCACAGACATATTCAGAACGTTCCATCCCAATGCAACGGAATACACTTTCTTCTCTAGTGCCCATGGAACATTCTCCAGAATGGATCACATCCTAGGTCACAAATCAGGTCTCAACCGGTACCCAAAGATTGGGATCATTCCCTGCACATTTTCAGACCACAATGCTTTGAAACTAGAATTCAATCACAAGAGGAAAGTGGGAAAGAACTCAAATACATGGAGGCTAAAGAGCATCCTACGAAAGAATGAATGGGTCAACCAGGAAATTAAAGAAGAATTTAAAAAGTTCATGGAAACCAATGAAAATGAAAACTCAACTGTCCAAAATCTTTGGGATACAGCCAAGGCAGTCCTGCGAGGAAAGTATATAGCAATACAAGCCTTTCTCAAGAAACAAGAAAGGTCTCAAATACACACCCAACCCTACCCCTAAAGGAGCTGGAGAAAGAACGGCAAATAAAGCGTAAACCCAGCAGGAGAAGAGAAATCATGCAGTTCAGAGCAGAAATCAATGAAATAGAACCCAGAAGAACAGTAGAAGTGATCAACGGAACTAGGAGCTGGTACTTTGAAAGAATTCACAAGATTGATACACCCCTGTCCAGGCTGATCAAAAAGAAAAGAGAAATGACCCAAATCAACAAAATCATGAATGAAAGAGGAGAGATCACAAACAACACCAAAGAAATACAAACAATTATAAGAACGTAATCTGAGCAACCCTAGGGCAGCAAATTCCATAACCTGGAAGAAATGGGTGCATTCCTAGAGCTGTGTCAACTAACAAAACTGACCCAGGAAGAAATAGAAAACATGAACAGTCCTATAACCACGAAGGCAATTGAAGTAGTCATCAAAAACCTCCCAAGAAACCAAAGCCCAGGGCCAGATGGTTTCCCAGGGGAATTCTATCAGACATTTAAAGAAGAATTAATACCTATTCTCCTGAAACTGTTCCAAACAATAGAAATGGAAGGAAAACTTCCAAACTCATTTATGAGGCCACCATTACCTTGATTCCAAAACCAGACAAAGATCCCATCAAAAAGGAGAATTAGAGACCAATATCCTTGATGAACATCGATGCAAAAATTCTCACCAAAATACTAGCCAAGAGGACCCAACAGTACATGAAAAGGAGTATTCACCATGACCAAGTGGGATTTATCCCTGGGCTGCAAGGCTGGTTCAACATCCGCAAATCAGTCAACGTGATCAAATACATTAACAAAAGAAAGAACGAGAATCATATGATCCTCCCAAGAGATGCAGAAAAAGCATTGGACAAAGTACAGCAACCTTTCTGGATCAAAACTCTTCAGAGTATAGGGACAGCGGGTACATACCTCAATATCATAAAAGCCATCTACGAAAACGCTACAGCGAATATCATTCTCAATGGGGAAAAGCTGAGATCTTTTCCCCCAAAGTCAGCAACGCGGCAGGGATAGCCACTCTCACCACTGCTATTCAACATAGTATTAGAAGTCCTAGCCACAGCAATCAGACAACAAAAAGTAATCCAAGGCATCCAAATCGGCAGAGAGGAAGTCAAACTCTCACTCTTGGCAGATGATATGATACTTTATGTGGAAAACCCAAAAGACTCCACCCCAAAACTGCTAGAACTCACACAGCAATTCCGTCAAGTAGCAGGCTATAAAATCAATGCACAGGAATCAGTGGCATTCCTATACAACAACAACAAGACAGAAGAGAGACAAATCAAGGAGTCGATCCCATTCACAACTGCACCCAAAACCAGAAGAGACCTAGCAATATATTGAACCCAAGAGGCAAGGGATCTGTACTCAGAAAACTACAAAATACGAAGGAAAGAAATTGAAGAAGACACAAAGAAACGGAAAAACGTTCCATGCTCATGGATTGGGAGAACCAACACTGTGAAGAGGTCAATGCTACCTAGAGCAATCTACACATGCAATGCAATCCCCATCAAAATACCATCCACTTTTTTCCACGAAATGGAACAAATAATCCTAAAATTTGAATGGAACCTGAAGAGACCCCGAGTAGCCAGAGGAATATTGAGAAAGAAAAGCAAAGCTGGCGGCATCACAATTCTGGACTTCCAGCTCTATGACAAAGCTGTCATCATCAAGACAGTATGGTACTGGCACAAAAACAGACACATGGATCCATGGAACAGAATCGAGAGCCCAGAAATGGACCCTCAACTCTATGGTCAACTTATCTTTGACAGAGCAGGAAGGAATGTCCAATGGCAAAAAGAGAGTCTCTTCAACAACTGGTGTTGGGAGAATTGGACAGCCCCATGCAGAAGAATGACACTGGACCATTTCCTGACACCACACACAGAAGTAGACGCCAAATGTTTGAAAGACCTCAATGTGAGACAGGAGTCCATCAAAATCCTAAAGGAGGACACAGGTAGCAAGCTCTTCGACCTCAGCCGCAGCAACTTCTTCCTAGAAACATCACCAAAGGCACGGGAAGCCAGGGCAAAAATGAACTATTGGGATTTCATCAAGATAAAAAGCTTTGGCACAGCAAAAGAAACAGTCCACAAAACCAAAAGACAACCGACAGAATGGGAGAAATTATTTGCAAATGACATATCAGATAAAGGGCTACTATCCAATATGTATAAAAACTTATCAAACTCAACACCCAAAGAACAAATAATCCAATCAAGAAATAGGCAGAAGACATGAACAGACATTTTTCCAAAGAAGACATCCAAATGGCCCACAGGCACATGAAAAAGTGCTCAACACGGCTCGGCATCAGGGAAATCCAAATCAAAACCTCAATGAGATACCACCTCACACCCGTCAGAATGGCTCAAATGAACAAGTCAGGGAACGACAGAGGTTGGCGGGGATGTGGAGAAAGGGGAACCCTCCTACACTGGTGGTGGGAATGCAAGCTGGTGCAACCCCTCTGGAAAAGTGTATGTAGGTTCCTCAAACAGTTATAATTAGAGCTACCATTCGATCCAGCAATTGCACTCCTGGGTATTTACCCCAAAGATACAAATGTAGGGACCCGAAGCGGTACGTGCACCCCATTGTTTATAGCAGCAATATCCACAATAGCCAAACGGTGGAAAGAGCCAAGATGTCCATCGACAGATGAATGGATAAAGAAGAGGTGGTATATATATACACAATGGACTATTACGCAGCCATCAAAAGGAATGAGGTGTTGCCATGGACAACGACGTGGATGGAACTGGAGGGTCCGACGATTAGTGAAATAAGTCAATCAGAGAAAGACATGTATCATATGACCTCACTGATATGAGGGATTCTTAATCTCAGGAACAGAGTGAGGCTTGCTGGAGTGGTCGGGGGGGGGATGGGGTGGCTGGGTGATAGACTTTGGGGAGGGTATGAGCTACGGTGAGCGCTGTGAATTGTGTAAGACTGTTGAATCACAGATCTGTACTTCTGAAACAAATAACGCAACATATTTTAAGAATAAAGGAAAACAAGGAGACAGCAGGAGAGGAAGAATGAAGGGGAGTTAGTGAGAGGGGGAGACGGACCAGGAGAGATGATGGATTCTGAAAAAAAATCCGAGGTTTCTAGAGGGGAGGTGGGTCGGTGGATTGGTTTGACTGGTGATGGTTATTAAAGAGGGCACATTCTGCATGGAGCACTGTGTGTTAGGAACAAACAATGAATCATGGGACAGTACACCAAAACAAATGATGTAGTACATGGTGATTAACAAAGCAATAAAAAACAAAGACTGTAATAAGAGATGAAGAAGGACACTCTATCCTACTTAAAGGGTCTATCCAACAAGAAGATCTCACAATTGTAAATATCTATGCCCCGAACATGGGAGCATCCAATTATATAAGGCAATTAAGAAGAAAAGCAAAGAAACACATTGACCACCATACAATCATAGTGGGGGACTTTAACACCCCCCTGACTGAAATGGCCAGATCATCTAAGCAAAAGATCAACAAGGAAATAAAGACTTTAAATGACACACTGGACCAAATGGACTTCACAGACATATTCAGAACGTTCCATCCCAATGCAACGGAATACACATTCTTCTCTAGTGCCCATGGAACATTCTCCAGAATGGATCACATCCTAGGTCACAAATCAGGTCTCAACCGGTACCCAAAGATTGGGATCATTCCCTGCACATTTTCAGACCACAATGTTTTGAAACTAGAACTCAATCACAAGAGGAGAGTCGGAAAGAACTCAAATACATGGAGGCTAAAGAGCATCCTACGAAAGAATGAATGGGTCAACCAGGAAATTAAAGTAGAATTTAAAAAGTTCTTGGAAACCAATGAAAATGAAAACTCAACTGTCCAAAATCTTTGGGATACAGCCAAGGCAGTCCTGCGAGGAAAGTATATAGCAATACAAGCCTTTCTCAAGAAACAAGAAAGGTCTCAAATACACACCCAACCCTACACCTAAAGGAGCTGGAGAAAGAACGGCAAATAAAGCCTAAACCCAGCAGGAGAAGAGAAATCATGTAGTTCAGAGCAGAAATCAATGAAATAGAACCCAGAAGAACAGTAGAAGTGATCAACGGAACTAGGAGCTGGTACTTTGAAAGAATTCACAAGATTGATACACCCCTGTCCAGGCTGATCAAAAAGAAAAGAGAAATGACCCAAATCAACAAAATCATGAATGAAAGAGGAGAGATCACAAACAACACCAAAGAAATACAAACAATTATAAGAACGTAATCTGAGCAACCCTAGGGCAGCAAATTCCATAACCTGGAAGAAATGGGTGCATTCCTAGAGCTGTGTCAACTAACAAAACTGACCCAGGAAGAAATAGAAAACATGAACAGTCCTATAACCACGAAGGCAATTGAAGTAGTCATCAAAAACCTCCCAAGAAACCAAAGCCCAGGGCCAGATGGTTTCCCAGGGGAATTCTATCAGACATTTAAAGAAGAATTAATACCTATTCTCCTGAAACTGTTCCAAACAATAGAAATGGAAGGAAAACTTCCAAACTCATTTATGAGGCCACCATTACCTTGATTCCAAAACCAGACAAAGATCCCATCAAAAAGGAGAATTAGAGACCAATATCCTTGATGAACATCGATGCAAAAATTCTCACCAAAATACTAGCCAAGAGGACCCAACAGTACATGAAAAGGAGTATTCACCATGACCAAGTGGGATTTATCCCTGGGCTGCAAGGCTGGTTCAACATCCGCAAATCAGTCAACGTGATCAAATACATTAACAAAAGAAAGAACGAGAATCATATGATCCTCCCAAGAGATGCAGAAAAAGCATTGGACAAAGTACAGCAACCTTTCTGGATCAAAACTCTTCAGAGTATAGGGACAGCGGGTACATACCTCAATATCATAAAAGCCATCTACGAAAACGCTACAGCGAATATCATTCTCAATGGGGAAAAGCTGAGATCTTTTCCCCCAAAGTCAGCAACGCGGCAGGGATAGCCACTCTCACCACTGCTATTCAACATAGTATTAGAAGTCCTAGCCACAGCAATCAGACAACAAAAAGTAATCCAAGGCATCCAAATCGGCAGAGAGGAAGTCAAACTCTCACTCTTGGCAGATGATATGATACTTTATGTGGAAAACCCAAAAGACTCCACCCCAAAACTGCTAGAACTCACACAGCAATTCCGTCAAGTAGCAGGCTATAAAATCAATGCACAGGAATCAGTGGCATTCCTATACAACAACAACAAGACAGAAGAGAGACAAATCAAGGAGTCGATCCCATTCACAACTGCACCCAAAACCAGAAGAGACCTAGCAATATATTGAACCCAAGAGGCAAGGGATCTGTACTCAGAAAACTACAAAATACGAAGGAAAGAAATTGAAGAAGACACAAAGAAACGGAAAAACGTTCCATGCTCATGGATTGGGAGAACCAACACTGTGAAGAGGTCAATGCTACCTAGAGCAATCTACACATGCAATGCAATCCCCATCAAAATACCATCCACTTTTTTCCACGAAATGGAACAAATAATCCTAAAATTTGAATGGAACCTGAAGAGACCCCGAGTAGCCAGAGGAATATTGAGAAAGAAAAGCAAAGCTGGCGGCATCACAATTCTGGACTTCCAGCTCTATGACAAAGCTGTCATCATCAAGACAGTATGGTACTGGCACAAAAACAGACACATGGATCCATGGAACAGAATCGAGAGCCCAGAAATGGACCCTCAACTCTATGGTCAACTTATCTTTGACAGAGCAGGAAGGAATGTCCAATGGCAAAAAGAGAGTCTCTTCAACAACTGGTGTTGGGAGAATTGGACAGCCCCATGCAGAAGAATGACACTGGACCATTTCCTGACACCACACACAGAAGTAGACGCCAAATGTTTGAAAGACCTCAATGTGAGACAGGAGTCCATCAAAATCCTAAAGGAGGACACAGGTAGCAAGCTCTTCGACCTCAGCCGCAGCAACTTCTTCCTAGAAACATCACCAAAGGCACGGGAAGCCAGGGCAAAAATGAACTATTGGGATTTCATCAAGATAAAAAGCTTTGGCACAGCAAAAGAAACAGTCCACAAAACCAAAAGACAACCGACAGAATGGGAGAAATTATTTGCAAATGACATATCAGATAAAGGGCTACTATCCAATATGTATAAAAACTTATCAAACTCAACACCCAAAGAACAAATAATCCAATCAAGAAATAGGCAGAAGACATGAACAGACATTTTTCCAAAGAAGACATCCAAATGGCCCACAGGCACATGAAAAAGTGCTCAACACGGCTCGGCATCAGGGAAATCCAAATCAAAACCTCAATGAGATACCACCTCACACCCGTCAGAATGGCTCAAATGAACAAGTCAGGGAACGACAGAGGTTGGCGGGGATGTGGAGAAAGGGGAACCCTCCTACACTGGTGGTGGGAATGCAAGCTGGTGCAACCCCTCTGGAAAAGTGTATGTAGGTTCCTCAAACAGTTATAATTAGAGCTACCATTCGATCCAGCAATTGCACTCCTGGGTATTTACCCCAAAGATACAAATGTAGGGACCCGAAGCGGTACGTGCACCCCATTGTTTATAGCAGCAATATCCACAATAGCCAAACGGTGGAAAGAGCCAAGATGTCCATCGACAGATGAATGGATAAAGAAGAGGTGGTATATATATACACAATGGACTATTACGCAGCCATCAAAAGGAATGAGGTGTTGCCATGGACAACGACGTGGATGGAACTGGAGGGTCCGACGATTAGTGAAATAAGTCAATCAGAGAAAGACATGTATCATATGACCTCACTGATATGAGGGATTCTTAATCTCAGGAACAGAGTGAGGCTTGCTGGAGTGGTCGGGGGGGGGATGGGGTGGCAGGGTGATAGACTTTGGGGAGGGTATGAGCTACGGTGAGCGCTGTGAATTGTGTAAGACTGTTGAATCACAGATCTGTACTTCTGAAACAAAGAACGCAACATATTTTAAGAATAAAGGAAAACAAGGAGACAGCAGGAGAGGAAGAATGAAGGGGAGTTAGTGAGAGGGGGAGACGGACCAGGAGAGATGATGGATTCTGAAAAAAAATCCGAGGTTTCTAGAGGGGAGGTGGGTCGGTGGATTGGTTTGACTGGTGATGGTTATTAAAGAGGGCACATTCTGCATGGAGCACTGTGTGTTAGGAACAAACAATGAATCATGGGACAGTACACCAAAACAAATGATGTAGTACATGGTGATTAACAAAGCAATAAAAAACAAAGACTGTAATAAGAGATGAAGAAGGACACTATATCCTACTTAAAGGGTCTATCCAACAAGAAGATCTCACAATTGTAAATATCTATGCCCCGAACATGGGAGCATCCAATTATATAAGGCAATTAAGAAGAAAAGCAAAGAAACACATTGACCACCATACAATCATAGTGGGGGACTTTAACACCCCCCTGACTGAAATGGCCAGATCATCTAAGCAAAAGATCAACAAGGAAATAAAGACTTTAAATGACACACTGGACCAAATGGACTTCACAGACATATTCAGAACGTTCCATCCCAATGCAACGGAATACACTTTCTTCTCTAGTGCCCATGGAACATTCTCCAGAATGGATCACATCCTAGGTCACAAATCAGGTCTCAACCGGTACCCAAAGATTGGGATCATTCCCTGCACATTTTCAGACCACAATGCTTTGAAACTAGAATTCAATCACAAGAGGAAAGTGGGAAAGAACTCAAATACATGGAGGCTAAAGAGCATCCTACGAAAGAATGAATGGGTCAACCAGGAAATTAAAGAAGAATTTAAAAAGTTCATGGAAACCAATGAAAATGAAAACTCAACTGTCCAAAATCTTTGGGATACAGCCAAGGCAGTCCTGCGAGGAAAGTATATAGCAATACAAGCCTTTCTCAAGAAACAAGAAAGGTCTCAAATACACACCCAACCCTACACCTAAAGGAGCTGGAGAAAGAACGGCAAATAAAGCCTAAACCCAGCAGGAGAAGAGAAATCATGCAGTTCAGAGCAGAAATCAATGAAATAGAACCCAGAAGAACAGTAGAAGTGATCAACGGAACTAGGAGCTGGTACTTTGAAAGAATTCACAAGATTGATACACCCCTGTCCAGGCTGATCAAAAAGAAAAGAGAAATGACCCAAATCAACAAAATCATGAATGAAAGAGGAGAGATCACAAACAACACCAAAGAAATACAAACAATTATAAGAACGTAATCTGAGCAACCCTAGGGCAGCAAATTCCATAACCTGGAAGAAATGGGTGCATTCCTAGAGCTGTGTCAACTAACAAAACTGACCCAGGAAGAAATAGAAAACATGAACAGTCCTATAACCACGAAGGCAATTGAAGTAGTCATCAAAAACCTCCCAAGAAACCAAAGCCCAGGGCCAGATGGTTTCCCAGGGGAATTCTATCAGACATTTAAAGAAGAATTAATACCTATTCTCCTGAAACTGTTCCAAACAATAGAAATGGAAGGAAAACTTCCAAACTCATTTATGAGGCCACCATTACCTTGATTCCAAAACCAGACAAAGATCCCATCAAAAAGGAGAATTAGAGACCAATATCCTTGATGAACATCGATGCAAAAATTCTCACCAAAATACTAGCCAAGAGGACCCAACAGTACATGAAAAGGAGTATTCACCATGACCAAGTGGGATTTATCCCTGGGCTGCAAGGCTGGTTCAACATCCGCAAATCAGTCAACGTGATCAAATACATTAACAAAAGAAAGAACGAGAATCATATGATCCTCCCAAGAGATGCAGAAAAAGCATTGGACAAAGTACAGCAACCTTTCTGGATCAAAACTCTTCAGAGTATAGGGACAGCGGGTACATACCTCAATATCATAAAAGCCATCTACGAAAACGCTACAGCGAATATCATTCTCAATGGGGAAAAGCTGAGATCTTTTCCGCCAAAGTCAGCAACGCGGCAGGGATAGCCACTCTCACCACTGCTATTCAACATAGTATTAGAAGTCCTAGCCACAGCAATCAGACAACAAAAAGTAATCCAAGGCATCCAAATCGGCAGAGAGGAAGTCAAACTCTCACTCTTGGCAGATGATATGATACTTTATGTGGAAAACCCAAAAGACTCCACCCCAAAACTGCTAGAACTCACACAGCAATTCCGTCAAGTAGCAGGCTATAAAATCAATGCACAGGAATCAGTGGCATTCCTATACAACAACAACAAGACAGAAGAGAGACAAATCAAGGAGTCGATCCCATTCACAACTGCACCCAAAACCAGAAGAGACCTAGCAATATATTGAACCCAAGAGGCAAGGGATCTGTACTCAGAAAACTACAAAATACGAAGGAAAGAAATTGAAGAAGACACAAAGAAACGGAAAAACGTTCCATGCTCATGGATTGGGAGAACCAACACTGTGAAGAGGTCAATGCTACCTAGAGCAATCTACACATGCAATGCAATCCCCATCAAAATACCATCCACTTTTTTCCACGAAATGGAACAAATAATCCTAAAATTTGAATGGAACCTGAAGAGACCCCGAGTAGCCAGAGGAATATTGAGAAAGAAAAGCAAAGCTGGCGGCATCACAATTCTGGACTTCCAGCTCTATGACAAAGCTGTCATCATCAAGACAGTATGGTACTGGCACAAAAACAGACACATGGATCCATGGAACAGAATCGAGAGCCCAGAAATGGACCCTCAACTCTATGGTCAACTTATCTTTGACAGAGCAGGAAGGAATGTCCAATGGCAAAAAGAGAGTCTCTTCAACAACTGGTGTTGGGAGAATTGGACAGCCCCATGCAGAAGAATGACACTGGACCATTTCCTGACACCACACACAGAAGTAGACGCCAAATGTTTGAAAGACCTCAATGTGAGACAGGAGTCCATCAAAATCCTAAAGGAGGACACAGGTAGCAAGCTCTTCGACCTCAGCCGCAGCAACTTCTTCCTAGAAACATCACCAAAGGCACGGGAAGCCAGGGCAAAAATGAACTATTGGGATTTCATCAAGATAAAAAGCTTTGGCACAGCAAAAGAAACAGTCCACAAAACCAAAAGACAACCGACAGAATGGGAGAAATTATTTGCAAATGACATATCAGATAAAGGGCTACTATCCAATATGTATAAAAACTTATCAAACTCAACACCCAAAGAACAAATAATCCAATCAAGAAATAGGCAGAAGACATGAACAGACATTTTTCCAAAGAAGACATCCAAATGGCCCACAGGCACATGAAAATGTGCTCAACACGGCTCGGCATCAGGGAAATCCAAATCAAAACCTCAATGAGATACCACCTCACACCCGTCAGAATGGCTCAAATGAACAAGTCAGGGAACGACAGAGGTTGGCGGGGATGTGGAGAAAGGGGAACCCTCCTACACTGGTGGTGGGAATGCAAGCTGGTGCAACCCCTCTGGAAAAGTGTATGTAGGTTCCTCAAACAGTTATAATTAGAGCTACCATTCGATCCAGCAATTGCACTCCTGGGTATTTACCCCAAAGATACAAATGTAGGGACCCGAAGCGGTACGTGCACCCCATTGTTTATAGCAGCAATATCCACAATAGCCAAACGGTGGAAAGAGCCAAGATGTCCATCGACAGATGAATGGATAAAGAAGAGGTGGTATATATATACACAATGGACTATTACGCAGCCATCAAAAGGAATGAGGTGTTGCCATGGACAACGACGTGGATGGAACTGGAGGGTCCGACGATTAGTGAAATAAGTCAATCAGAGAAAGACATGTATCATATGACCTCACTGATATGAGGGATTCGTAATCTCAGGAACAGAGTGAGGCTTGCTGGAGTGGTCGGGGGGGGGATGGGGTGGCTGGGTGATAGACTTTGGGGAGGGTATGAGCTACGGTGAGCGCTGTGAATTGTGTAAGACTGTTGAATCACAGATCTGTACTTCTGAAACAAATAACGCAACATATTTTAAGAATAAAGGAAAACAAGGAGACAGCAGGAGAGGAAGAATGAAGGGGAGTTAGTGAGAGGGGGAGACGGACCAGGAGAGATGATGGATTCTGAAAAAAAATCCGAGGTTTCTAGAGGGGAGGTGGGTCGGTGGATTGGTTTGACTGGTGATGGTTATTAAAGAGGGCACATTCTGCATGGAGCACTGTGTGTTAGGAACAAACAATGAATCATGGGACAGTACACCAAAACAAATGATGTAGTACATGGTGATTAACAAAGCAATAAAAAACAAAGACTGTAATAAGAGATGAAGAAGGACACTCTATCCTACTTAAAGGGTCTATCCAACAAGAAGATCTCACAATTGTAAATATCTATGCCCCGAACATGGGAGCATCCAATTATATAAGGCAATTAAGAAGAAAAGCAAAGAAACACATTGACCACCATACAATCATAGTGGGGGACTTTAACACCCCCCTGACTGAAATGGCCAGATCATCTAAGCAAAAGATCAACAAGGAAATAAAGACTTTAAATGACACACTGGACCAAATGGACTTCACAGACATATTCAGAACGTTCCATCCCAATGCAACGGAATACACATTCTTCTCTAGTGCCCATGGAACATTCTCCAGAATGGATCACATCCTAGGTCACAAATCAGGTCTCAACCGGTACCCAAAGATTGGGATCATTCCCTGCACATTTTCAGACCACAATGTTTTGAAACTAGAACTCAATCACAAGAGGAGAGTCGGAAAGAACTCAAATACATGGAGGCTAAAGAGCATCCTACGAAAGAATGAATGGGTCAACCAGGAAATTAAAGAAGAATTTAAAAAGTTCATGGAAACCAATGAAAATGAAAACTCAACTGTCCAAAATCTTTGGGATACAGCCAAGGCAGTCCTGCGAGGAAAGTATATAGCAATACAAGCCTTTCTCAAGAAACAAGAAAGGTCTCAAATACACACCCAACCCTACACCTAAAGGAGCTGGAGAAAGAACGGCAAATAAAGCCTAAACCCAGCAGGAGAAGAGAAATCATGCAGTTCAGAGCAGAAATCAATGAAATAGAACCCAGAAGAACAGTAGAAGTGATCAACGGAACTAGGAGCTGGTACTTTGAAAGAATTCACAAGATTGATACACCCCTGTCCAGGCTGATCAAAAAGAAAAGAGAAATGACCCAAATCAACAAAATCATGAATGAAAGAGGAGAGATCACAAACAACACCAAAGAAATACAAACAATTATAAGAACGTAATCTGAGCAACCCTAGGGCAGCAAATTCCATAACCTGGAAGAAATGGGTGCATTCCTAGAGCTGTGTCAACTAACAAAACTGACCCAGGAAGAAATAGAAAACATGAACAGTCCTATAACCACGAAGGCAATTGAAGTAGTCATCAAAAACCTCCCAAGAAACCAAAGCCCAGGGCCAGATGGTTTCCCAGGGGAATTCTATCAGACATTTAAAGAAGAATTAATACCTATTCTCCTGAAACTGTTCCAAACAATAGAAATGGAAGGAAAACTTCCAAACTCATTTATGAGGCCACCATTACCTTGATTCCAAAACCAGACAAAGATCCCATCAAAAAGGAGAATTAGAGACCAATATCCTTGATGAACATCGATGCAAAAATTCTCACCAAAATACTAGCCAAGAGGACCCAACAGTACATGAAAAGGAGTATTCACCATGACCAAGTGGGATTTATCCCTGGGCTGCAAGGCTGGTTCAACATCCGCAAATCAGTCAACGTGATCAAATACATTAACAAAAGAAAGAACGAGAATCATATGATCCTCCCAAGAGATGCAGAAAAAGCATTGGACAAAGTACAGCAACCTTTCTGGATCAAAACTCTTCAGAGTATAGGGACAGCGGGTACATACCTCAATATCATAAAAGCCATCTACGAAAACGCTACAGCGAATATCATTCTCAATGGGGAAAAGCTGAGATCTTTTCCCCCAAAGTCAGCAACGCGGCAGGGATAGCCACTCTCACCACTGCTATTCAACATAGTATTAGAAGTCCTAGCCACAGCAATCAGACAACAAAAAGTAATCCAAGGCATCCAAATCGGCAGAGAGGAAGTCAAACTCTCACTCTTGGCAGATGATATGATACTTTATGTGGAAAACCCAAAAGACTCCACCCCAAAACTGCTAGAACTCACACAGCAATTCCGTCAAGTAGCAGGCTATAAAATCAATGCACAGGAATCAGTGGCATTCCTATACAACAACAACAAGACAGAAGAGAGACAAATCAAGGAGTCGATCCCATTCACAACTGCACCCAAAACCAGAAGAGACCTAGCAATATATTGAACCCAAGAGGCAAGGGATCTGTACTCAGAAAACTACAAAATACGAAGGAAAGAAATTGAAGAAGACACAAAGAAACGGAAAAACGTTCCATGCTCATGGATTGGGAGAACCAACACTGTGAAGAGGTCAATGCTACCTAGAGCAATCTACACATGCAATGCAATCCCCATCAAAATACCATCCACTTTTTTCCACGAAATGGAACAAATAATCCTAAAATTTGAATGGAACCTGAAGAGACCCCGAGTAGCCAGAGGAATATTGAGAAAGAAAAGCAAAGCTGGCGGCATCACAATTCTGGACTTCCAGCTCTATGACAAAGCTGTCATCATCAAGACAGTATGGTACTGGCACAAAAACAGACACATGGATCCATGGAACAGAATCGAGAGCCCAGAAATGGACCCTCAACTCTATGGTCAACTTATCTTTGACAGAGCAGGAAGGAATGTCCAATGGCAAAAAGAGAGTCTCTTCAACAACTGGTGTTGGGAGAATTGGACAGCCCCATGCAGAAGAATGACACTGGACCATTTCCTGACACCACACACAGAAGTAGACGCCAAATGTTTGAAAGACCTCAATGTGAGACAGGAGTCCATCAAAATCCTAAAGGAGGACACAGGTAGCAAGCTCTTCGACCTCAGCCGCAGCAACTTCTTCCTAGAAACATCACCAAAGGCACGGGAAGCCAGGGCAAAAATGAACTATTGGGATTTCATCAAGATAAAAAGCTTTGGCACAGCAAAAGAAACAGTCCACAAAACCAAAAGACAACCGACAGAATGGGAGAAATTATTTGCAAATGACATATCAGATAAAGGGCTACTATCCAATATGTATAAAAACTTATCAAACTCAACACCCAAAGAACAAATAATCCAATCAAGAAATAGGCAGAAGACATGAACAGACATTTTTCCAAAGAAGACATCCAAATGGCCCACAGGCACATGAAAATGTGCTCAACACGGCTCGGCATCAGGGAAATCCAAATCAAAACCTCAATGAGATACCACCTCACACCCGTCAGAATGGCTCAAATGAACAAGTCAGGGAACGACAGAGGTTGGCGGGGATGTGGAGAAAGGGGAACCCTCCTACACTGGTGGTGGGAATGCAAGCTGGTGCAACCCCTCTGGAAAAGTGTATGTAGGTTCCTCAAACAGTTATAATTAGAGCTACCATTCGATCCAGCAATTGCACTCCTGGGTATTTACCCCAAAGATACAAATGTAGGGACCCGAAGCGGTACGTGCACCCCATTGTTTATAGCAGCAATATCCACAATAGCCAAACGGTGGAAAGAGCCAAGATGTCCATCGACAGATGAATGGATAAAGAAGAGGTGGTATATATATACACAATGGACTATTACGCAGCCATCAAAAGGAATGAGGTGTTGCCATGGACAACGACGTGGATGGAACTGGAGGGTCCGACGATTAGTGAAATAAGTCAATCAGAGAAAGACATGTATCATATGACCTCACTGATATGAGGGATTCGTAATCTCAGGAACAGAGTGAGGCTTGCTGGAGTGGTCGGGGGGGGGATGGGGTGGCTGGGTGATAGACTTTGGGGAGGGTATGAGCTACGGTGAGCGCTGTGAATTGTGTAAGACTGTTGAATCACAGATCTGTACTTCTGAAACAAATAACGCAACATATTTTAAGAATAAAGGAAAACAAGGAGACAGCAGGAGAGGAAGAATGAAGGGGAGTTAGTGAGAGGGGGAGACGGACCAGGAGAGATGATGGATTCTGAAAAAAAATCCGAGGTTTCTAGAGGGGAGGTGGGTCGGTGGATTGGTTTGACTGGTGATGGTTATTAAAGAGGGCACATTCTGCATGGAGCACTGTGTGTTAGGAACAAACAATGAATCATGGGACAGTACACCAAAACA
This sequence comes from Eumetopias jubatus, assembly GCF_037043125.1. NCBI lineage: Eukaryota > Metazoa > Chordata > Mammalia > Carnivora > Otariidae > Eumetopias > Eumetopias jubatus. The sequence continues at coordinate 334,672 of NW_028274923.1, read as the reverse complement.
AATGATGTAGTACATGGTGATTAACAAAGCAATAAAAAACAAAGACTGTAATAAGAGATGAAGAAGGACACTCTATCCTACTTAAAGGGTCTATCCAACAAGAAGATCTCACAATTGTAAATATCTATGCCCCGAACATGGGAGCATCCAATTATATAAGGCAATTAAGAAGAAAAGCAAAGAAACACATTGACCACCATACAATCATAGTGGGGGACTTTAACACCCCCCTGACTGAAATGGCCAGATCATCTAAGCAAAAGATCAACAAGGAAATAAAGACTTTAAATGACACACTGGACCAAATGGACTTCACAGACATATTCAGAACGTTCCATCCCAATGCAACGGAATACACTTTCTTCTCTAGTGCCCATGGAACATTCTCCAGAATGGATCACATCCTAGGTCACAAATCAGGTCTCAACCGGTACCCAAAGATTGGGATCATTCCCTGCACATTTTCAGACCACAATGCTTTGAAACTAGAATTCAATCACAAGAGGAAAGTGGGAAAGAACTCAAATACATGGAGGCTAAAGAGCATCCTACGAAAGAATGAATGGGTCAACCAGGAAATTAAAGAAGAATTTAAAAAGTTCATGGAAACCAATGAAAATGAAAACTCAACTGTCCAAAATCTTTGGGATACAGCCAAGGCAGTCCTGCGAGGAAAGTATATAGCAATACAAGCCTTTCTCAAGAAACAAGAAAGGTCTCAAATACACACCCAACCCTACCCCTAAAGGAGCTGGAGAAAGAACGGCAAATAAAGCCTAAACCCAGCAGGAGAAGAGAAATCATGCAGTTCAGAGCAGAAATCAATGAAATAGAACCCAGAAGAACAGTAGAAGTGATCAACGGAACTAGGAGCTGGTACTTTGAAAGAATTCACAAGATTGATACACCCCTGTCCAGGCTGATCAAAAAGAAAAGAGAAATGACCCAAATCAACAAAATCATGAATGAAAGAGGAGAGATCACAAACAACACCAAAGAAATACAAACAATTATAAGAACGTAATCTGAGCAACCCTAGGGCAGCAAATTCCATAACCTGGAAGAAATGGGTGCATTCCTAGAGCTGTGTCAACTAACAAAACTGACCCAGGAAGAAATAGAAAACATGAACAGTCCTATAACCACGAAGGCAATTGAAGTAGTCATCAAAAACCTCCCAAGAAACCAAAGCCCAGGGCCAGATGGTTTCCCAGGGGAATTCTATCAGACATTTAAAGAAGAATTAATACCTATTCTCCTGAAACTGTTCCAAACAATAGAAATGGAAGGAAAACTTCCAAACTCATTTATGAGGCCACCATTACCTTGATTCCAAAACCAGACAAAGATCCCATCAAAAAGGAGAATTAGAGACCAATATCCTTGATGAACATCGATGCAAAAATTCTCACCAAAATACTAGCCAAGAGGACCCAACAGTACATGAAAAGGAGTATTCACCATGACCAAGTGGGATTTATCCCTGGGCTGCAAGGCTGGTTCAACATCCGCAAATCAGTCAACGTGATCAAATACATTAACAAAAGAAAGAACGAGAATCATATGATCCTCCCAAGAGATGCAGAAAAAGCATTGGACAAAGTACAGCAACCTTTCTGGATCAAAACTCTTCAGAGTATAGGGACAGCGGGTACATACCTCAATATCATAAAAGCCATCTACGAAAACGCTACAGCGAATATCATTCTCAATGGGGAAAAGCTGAGATCTTTTCCCCCAAAGTCAGCAACGCGGCAGGGATAGCCACTCTCACCACTGCTATTCAACATAGTATTAGAAGTCCTAGCCACAGCAATCAGACAACAAAAAGTAATCCAAGGCATCCAAATCGGCAGAGAGGAAGTCAAACTCTCACTCTTGGCAGATGATATGATACTTTATGTGGAAAACCCAAAAGACTCCACCCCAAAACTGCTAGAACTCACACAGCAATTCCGTCAAGTAGCAGGCTATAAAATCAATGCACAGGAATCAGTGGCATTCCTATACAACAACAACAAGACAGAAGAGAGACAAATCAAGGAGTCGATCCCATTCACAACTGCACCCAAAACCAGAAGAGACCTAGCAATATATTGAACCCAAGAGGCAAGGGATCTGTACTCAGAAAACTACAAAATACGAAGGAAAGAAATTGAAGAAGACACAAAGAAACGGAAAAACGTTCCATGCTCATGGATTGGGAGAACCAACACTGTGAAGAGGTCAATGCTACCTAGAGCAATCTACACATGCAATGCAATCCCCATCAAAATACCATCCACTTTTTTCCACGAAATGGAACAAATAATCCTAAAATTTGAATGGAACCTGAAGAGACCCCGAGTAGCCAGAGGAATATTGAGAAAGAAAAGCAAAGCTGGCGGCATCACAATTCTGGACTTCCAGCTCTATGACAAAGCTGTCATCATCAAGACAGTATGGTACTGGCACAAAAACAGACACATGGATCCATGGAACAGAATCGAGAGCCCAGAAATGGACCCTCAACTCTATGGTCAACTTATCTTTGACAGAGCAGGAAGGAATGTCCAATGGCAAAAAGAGAGTCTCTTCAACAACTGGTGTTGGGAGAATTGGACAGCCCCATGCAGAAGAATGACACTGGACCATTTCCTGACACCACACACAGAAGTAGACGCCAAATGTTTGAAAGACCTCAATGTGAGACAGGAGTCCATCAAAATCCTAAAGGAGGACACAGGTAGCAAGCTCTTCGACCTCAGCCGCAGCAACTTCTTCCTAGAAACATCACCAAAGGCACGGGAAGCCAGGGCAAAAATGAACTATTGGGATTTCATCAAGATAAAAAGCTTTGGCACAGCAAAAGAAACAGTCCACAAAACCAAAACACAACCGACAGAATGGGAGAAATTATTTGCAAATGACATATCAGATAAAGGGCTACTATCCAATATGTATAAAAACTTATCAAACTCAACACCCAAAGAACAAATAATCCAATCAAGAAATAGGCAGAAGACATGAACAGACATTTTTCCAAAGAAGACATCCAAAAAGCCCACAGGCACATGAAAAAGTGCTCAACACGGCTCGGCATCAGGGAAATCCAAATCAAAACCTCAATGAGATACCACCTCACACCCGTCAGAATGGCTCAAATGAACAAGTCAGGGAACGACAGAGGTTGGCGGGGATGTGGAGAAAGGGGAACCCTCCTACACTGGTGGTGGGAATGCAAGCTGGTGCAACCCCTCTGGAAAAGTGTATGTAGGTTCCTCAAACAGTTATAATTAGAGCTACCATTCGATCCAGCAATTGCACTCCTGGGTATTTACCCCAAAGATACAAATGTAGGGACCCGAAGCGGTACGTGCACCCCATTGTTTATAGCAGCAATATCCACAATAGCCAAACGGTGGAAAGAGCCAAGATGTCCATCGACAGATGAATGGATAAAGAAGAGGTGGTATATATATACACAATGGACTATTACGCAGCCATCAAAAGGAATGAGGTGTTGCCATGGACAACGACGTGGATGGAACTGGAGGGTCCGACGATTAGTGAAATAAGTCAATCAGAGAAAGACATGTATCATATGACCTCACTGATATGAGGGATTCTTAATCTCAGGAACAGAGTGAGGCTTGCTGGAGTGGTCGGGGGGGGGATGGGGTGGCTGGGTGATAGACTTTGGGGAGGGTATGAGCTACGGTGAGCGCTGTGAATTGTGTAAGACTGTTGAATCACAGATCTGTACTTCTGAAACAAATAACGCAACATATTTTAAGAATAAAGGAAAACAAGGAGACAGCAGGAGAGGAAGAATGAAGGGGAGTTAGTGAGAGGGGGAGACGGACCAGGAGAGATGATGGATTCTGAAAAAAAATCCGAGGTTTCTAGAGGGGAGGTGGGTCGGTGGATTGGTTTGACTGGTGATGGTTATTAAAGAGGGCACATTCTGCATGGAGCACTGTGTGTTAGGAACAAACAATGAATCATGGGACAGTACACCAAAACAAATGATGTAGTACATGGTGATTAACAAAGCAATAAAAAACAAAGACTGTAATAAGAGATGAAGAAGGACACTCTATCCTACTTAAAGGGTCTATCCAACAAGAAGATCTCACAATTGTAAATATCTATGCCCCGAACATGGGAGCATCCAATTATATAAGGCAATTAAGAAGAAAAGCAAAGAAACACATTGACCACCATACAATCATAGTGGGGGACTTTAACACCCCCCTGACTGAAATGGCCAGATCATCTAAGCAAAAGATCAACAAGGAAATAAAGACTTTAAATGACACACTGGACCAAATGGACTTCACAGACATATTCAGAACGTTCCATCCCAATGCAACGGAATACACATTCTTCTCTAGTGCCCATGGAACATTCTCCAGAATGGATCACATCCTAGGTCACAAATCAGGTCTCAACCGGTACCCAAAGATTGGGATCATTCCCTGCACATTTTCAGACCACAATGCTTTGAAACTAGAACTCAATCACAAGAGGAGAGTCGGAAAGAACTCAAATACATGGAGGCTAAAGAGCATCCTACGAAAGAATGAATGGGTCAACCAGGAAATTAAAGAAGAATTTAAAAAGTTCTTGGAAACCAATGAAAATGAAAACTCAACTGTCCAAAATCTTTGGGATACAGCCAAGGCAGTCCTGCGAGGAAAGTATATAGCAATACAAGCCTTTCTCAAGAAACAAGAAAGGTCTCAAATACACACCCAACCCTACCCCTAAAGGAGCTGGAGAAAGAACGGCAAATAAAGCCTAAACCCAGCAGGAGAAGAGAAATCATGCAGTTCAGAGCAGAAATCAATGAAATAGAACCCAGAAGAACAGTAGAAGTGATCAACGGAACTAGGAGCTGGTACTTTGAAAGAATTCACAAGATTGATACACCCCTGTCCAGGCTGATCAAAAAGAAAAGAGAAATGACCCAAATCAACAAAATCATGAATGAAAGAGGAGAGATCACAAACAACACCAAAGAAATACAAACAATTATAAGAACGTAATCTGAGCAACCCTAGGGCAGCAAATTCCATAACCTGGAAGAAATGGGTGCATTCCTAGAGCTGTGTCAACTAACAAAACTGACCCAGGAAGAAATAGAAAACATGAACAGTCCTATAACCACGAAGGCAATTGAAGTAGTCATCAAAAACCTCCCAAGAAACCAAAGCCCAGGGCCAGATGGTTTCCCAGGGGAATTCTATCAGACATTTAAAGAAGAATTAATACCTATTCTCCTGAAACTGTTCCAAACAATAGAAATGGAAGGAAAACTTCCAAACTCATTTATGAGGCCACCATTACCTTGATTCCAAAACCAGACAAAGATCCCATCAAAAAGGAGAATTAGAGACCAATATCCTTGATGAACATCGATGCAAAAATTCTCACCAAAATACTAGCCAAGAGGACCCAACAGTACATGAAAAGGAGTATTCACCATGACCAAGTGGGATTTATCCCTGGGCTGCAAGGCTGGTTCAACATCCGCAAATCAGTCAACGTGATCAAATACATTAACAAAAGAAAGAACGAGAATCATATGATCCTCCCAAGAGATGCAGAAAAAGCATTGGACAAAGTACAGCAACCTTTCTGGATCAAAACTCTTCAGAGTATAGGGACAGCGGGTACATACCTCAATATCATAAAAGCCATCTACGAAAACGCTACAGCGAATATCATTCTCAATGGGGAAAAGCTGAGATCTTTTCCGCCAAAGTCAGCAACGCGGCAGGGATAGCCACTCTCACCACTGCTATTCAACATAGTATTAGAAGTCCTAGCCACAGCAATCAGACAACAAAAAGTAATCCAAGGCATCCAAATCGGCAGAGAGGAAGTCAAACTCTCACTCTTGGCAGATGATATGATACTTTATGTGGAAAACCCAAAAGACTCCACCCCAAAACTGCTAGAACTCACACAGCAATTCCGTCAAGTAGCAGGCTATAAAATCAATGCACAGGAATCAGTGGCATTCCTATACAACAACAACAAGACAGAAGAGAGACAAATCAAGGAGTCGATCCCATTCACAACTGCACCCAAAACCAGAAGAGACCTAGCAATATATTGAACCCAAGAGGCAAGGGATCTGTACTCAGAAAACTACAAAATACGAAGGAAAGAAATTGAAGAAGACACAAAGAAACGGAAAAACGTTCCATGCTCATGGATTGGGAGAACCAACACTGTGAAGAGGTCAATGCTACCTAGAGCAATCTACACATGCAATGCAATCCCCATCAAAATACCATCCACTTTTTTCCACGAAATGGAACAAATAATCCTAAAATTTGAATGGAACCTGAAGAGACCCCGAGTAGCCAGAGGAATATTGAGAAAGAAAAGCAAAGCTGGCGGCATCACAATTCTGGACTTCCAGCTCTATGACAAAGCTGTCATCATCAAGACAGTATGGTACTGGCACAAAAACAGACACATGGATCCATGGAACAGAATCGAGAGCCCAGAAATGGACCCTCAACTCTATGGTCAACTTATCTTTGACAGAGCAGGAAGGAATGTCCAATGGCAAAAAGAGAGTCTCTTCAACAACTGGTGTTGGGAGAATTGGACAGCCCCATGCAGAAGAATGACACTGGACCATTTCCTGACACCACACACAGAAGTAGACGCCAAATGTTTGAAAGACCTCAATGTGAGACAGGAGTCCATCAAAATCCTAAAGGAGGACACAGGTAGCAAGCTCTTCGACCTCAGCCGCAGCAACTTCTTCCTAGAAACATCACCAAAGGCACGGGAAGCCAGGGCAAAAATGAACTATTGGGATTTCATCAAGATAAAAAGCTTTGGCACAGCAAAAGAAACAGTCCACAAAACCAAAAGACAACCGACAGAATGGGAGAAATTATTTGCAAATGACATATCAGATAAAGGGCTACTATCCAATATGTATAAAAACTTATCAAACTCAACACCCAAAGAACAAATAATCCAATCAAGAAATAGGCAGAAGACATGAACAGACATTTTTCCAAAGAAGACATCCAAATGGCCCACAGGCACATGAAAAAGTGCTCAACACGGCTCGGCATCAGGGAAATCCAAATCAAAACCTCAATGAGATACCACCTCACACCCGTCAGAATGGCTCAAATGAACAAGTCAGGGAACGACAGAGGTTGGCGGGGATGTGGAGAAAGGGGAACCCTCCTACACTGGTGGTGGGAATGCAAGCTGGTGCAACCCCTCTGGAAAAGTGTATGGAGGTTCCTCAAACAGTTATAATTAGAGCTACCATTCGATCCAGCAATTGCACTCCTGGGTATTTACCCCAAAGATACAAATGTAGGGACCCGAAGCGGTACGTGCACCCCATTGTTTATAGCAGCAATATCCACAATAGCCAAACGGTGGAAAGAGCCAAGATGTCCATCGACAGATGAATGGATAAAGAAGAGGTGGTATATATATACACAATGGACTATTACGCAGCCATCAAAAGGAATGAGGTGTTGCCATGGACAACGACGTGGATGGAACTGGAGGGTCCGACGATTAGTGAAATAAGTCAATCAGAGAAAGACATGTATCATATGACCTCACTGATATGAGGGATTCTTAATCTCAGGAACAGAGTGAGGCTTGCTGGAGTGGTCGGGGGGGGGATGGGGTGGCTGGGTGATAGACTTTGGGGAGGGTATGAGCTACGGTGAGCGCTGTGAATTGTGTAAGACTGTTGAATCACAGATCTGTACTTCTGAAACAAATAACGCAACATATTTTAAGAATAAAGGAAAACAAGGAGACAGCAGGAGAGGAAGAATGAAGGGGAGTTAGTGAGAGGGGGAGACGGACCAGGAGAGATGATGGATTCTGAAAAAAAATCCGAGGTTTCTAGAGGGGAGGTGGGTCGGTGGATTGGTTTGACTGGTGATGGTTATTAAAGAGGGCACATTCTGCATGGAGCACTGTGTGTTAGGAACAAACAATGAATCATGGGACAGTACACCAAAACAAATGATGTAGTACATGGTGATTAACAAAGCAATAAAAAACAAAGACTGTAATAAGAGATGAAGAAGGACACTCTATCCTACTTAAAGGGTCTATCCAACAAGAAGATCTCACAATTGTAAATATCTATGCCCCGAACATGGGAGCATCCAATTATATAAGGCAATTAAGAAGAAAAGCAAAGAAACACATTGACCACCATACAATCATAGTGGGGGACTTTAACACCCCCCTGACTGAAATGGCCAGATCATCTAAGCAAAAGATCAACAAGGAAATAAAGACTTTAAATGACACACTGGACCAAATGGACTTCACAGACATATTCAGAACGTTCCATCCCAATGCAACGGAATACACTTTCTTCTCTAGTGCCCATGGAACATTCTCCAGAATGGATCACATCCTAGGTCACAAATCAGGTCTCAACCGGTACCCAAAGATTGGGATCATTCCCTGCACATTTTCAGACCACAATGTTTTGAAACTAGAACTCAATCACAAGAGGAGAGTCGGAAAGAACTCAAATACATGGAGGCTAAAGAGCATCCTACGAAAGAATGAATGGGTCAACCAGGAAATTAAAGAAGAATTTAAAAAGTTCTTGGAAACCAATGAAAATGAAAACTCAACTGTCCAAAATCTTTGGGATACAGCCAAGGCAGTCCTGCGAGGAAAGTATATAGCAATACAAGCCTTTCTCAAGAAACAAGAAAGGTCTCAAATACACACCCAACCCTACCCCTAAAGGAGCTGGAGAAAGAACGGCAAATAAAGCCTAAACCCAGCAGGAGAAGAGAAATCATGCAGTTCAGAGCAGAAATCAATGAAATAGAACCCAGAAGAACAGTAGAAGTGATCAACGGAACTAGGAGCTGGTACTTTGAAAGAATTCACAAGATTGATACACCCCTGTCCAGGCTGATCAAAAAGAAAAGAGAAATGACCCAAATCAACAAAATCATGAATGAAAGAGGAGAGATCACAAACAACACCAAAGAAATACAAACAATTATAAGAACGTAATCTGAGCAACCCTAGGGCAGCAAATTCCATAACCTGGAAGAAATGGGTGCATTCCTAGAGCTGTGTCAACTAACAAAACTGACCCAGGAAGAAATAGAAAACATGAACAGTCCTATAACCATGAAGGCAATTGAAGTAGTCATCAAAAACCTCCCAAGAAACCAAAGCCCAGGGCCAGATGGTTTCCCAGGGGAATTCTATCAGACATTTAAAGAAGAATTAATACCTATTCTCCTGAAACTGTTCCAAACAATAGAAATGGAAGGAAAACTTCCAAACTCATTTATGAGGCCACCATTACCTTGATTCCAAAACCAGACAAAGATCCCATCAAAAAGGAGAATTAGAGACCAATATCCTTGATGAACATCGATACAAAAATTCTCACCAAAATACTAGCCAAGAGGACCCAACAGTACATGAAAAGGAGTATTCACCATGACCAAGTGGGATTTATCCCTGGGCTGCAAGGCTGGTTCAACATCCGCAAATCAGTCAACGTGATCAAATACATTAACAAAAGAAAGAACGAGAATCATATGATCCTCCCAAGAGATGCAGAAAAAGCATTGGACAAAGTACAGCAACCTTTCTGGATCAAAACTCTTCAGAGTATAGGGACAGCGGGTACATACCTCAATATCATAAAAGCCATCTACGAAAACGCTACAGCGAATATCATTCTCAATGGGGAAAAGCTGAGATCTTTTCCCCCAAAGTCAGCAACGCGGCAGGGATAGCCACTCTCACCACTGCTATTCAACATAGTATTAGAAGTCCTAGCCACAGCAATCAGACAACAAAAAGTAATCCAAGGCATCCAAATCGGCAGAGAGGAAGTCAAACTCTCACTCTTGGCAGATGATATGATACTTTATGTGGAAAACCCAAAAGACTCCACCCCAAAACTGCTAGAACTCACACAGCAATTCCGTCAAGTAGCAGGCTATAAAATCAATGCACAGGAATCAGTGGCATTCCTATACAACAACAACAAGACAGAAGAGAGACAAATCAAGGAGTCGATCCCATTCACAACTGCACCCAAAACCAGAAGAGACCTAGCAATATATTGAACCCAAGAGGCAAGGGATCTGTACTCAGAAAACTACAAAATACGAAGGAAAGAAATTGAAGAAGACACAAAGAAACGGAAAAACGTTCCATGCTCATGGATTGGGAGAACCAACACTGTGAAGAGGTCAATGCTACCTAGAGCAATCTACACATGCAATGCAATCCCCATCAAAATACCATCCACTTTTTTCCACGAAATGGAACAAATAATCCTAAAATTTGAATGGAACCTGAAGAGACCCCGAGTAGCCAGAGGAATATTGAGAAAGAAAAGCAAAGCTGGCGGCATCACAATTCTGGACTTCCAGCTCTATGACAAAGCTGTCATCATCAAGACAGTATGGTACTGGCACAAAAACAGACACATGGATCCATGGAACAGAATCGAGAGCCCAGAAATGGACCCTCAACTCTATGGTCAACTTATCTTTGACAGAGCAGGAAGGAATGTCCAATGGCAAAAAGAGAGTCTCTTCAACAACTGGTGTTGGGAGAATTGGACAGCCCCATGCAGAAGAATGACACTGGACCATTTCCTGACACCACACACAGAAGTAGACGCCAAATGTTTGAAAGACCTCAATGTGAGACAGGAGTCCATCAAAATCCTAAAGGAGGACACAGGTAGCAAGCTCTTCGACCTCAGCCGCAGCAACTTCTTCCTAGAAACATCACCAAAGGCACGGGAAGCCAGGGCAAAAATGAACTATTGGGATTTCATCAAGATAAAAAGCTTTGGCACAGCAAAAGAAACAGTCCACAAAACCAAAAGACAACCGACAGAATGGGAGAAATTATTTGCAAATGACATATCAGATAAAGGGCTACTATCCAATATGTATAAAAACTTATCAAACTCAACACCCAAAGAACAAATAATCCAATCAAGAAATAGGCAGAAGACATGAACAGACATTTTTCCAAAGAAGACATCCAAATGGCCCACAGGCACATGAAAAAGTGCTCAACACGGCTCGGCATCAGGGAAATCCAAATCAAAACCTCAATGAGATACCACCTCACACCCGTCAGAATGGCTCAAATGAACAAGTCAGGGAACGACAGAGGTTGGCGGGGATGTGGAGAAAGGGGAACCCTCCTACACTGGTGGTGGGAATGCAAGCTGGTGCAACCCCTCTGGAAAAGTGTATGGAGGTTCCTCAAACAGTTATAATTAGAGCTACCATTCGATCCAGCAATTGCACTCCTGGGTATTTACCCCAAAGATACAAATGTAGGGACCCGAAGCGGTACGTGCACCCCATTGTTTATAGCAGCAATATCCACAATAGCCAAACGGTGGAAAGAGCCAAGATGTCCATCGACAGATGAATGGATAAAGAAGAGGTGGTATATATATACACAATGGACTATTACGCAGCCATCAAAAGGAATGAGGTGTTGCCATGGACAACGACGTGGATGGAACTGGAGGGTCCGACGATTAGTGAAATAAGTCAATCAGAGAAAGACATGTATCATATGACCTCACTGATATGAGGGATTCGTAATCTCAGGAACAGAGTGAGGCTTGCTGGAGTGGTCGGGGGGGGGATGGGGTGGCTGGGTGATAGACTTTGGGGAGGGTATGAGCTACGGTGAGCGCTGTGAATTGTGTAAGACTGTTGAATCACAGATCTGTACTTCTGAAACAAATAACGCAACATATTTTAAGAATAAAGGAAAACAAGGAGACAGCAGGAGAGGAAGAATGAAGGGGAGTTAGTGAGAGGGGGAGACGGACCAGGAGAGATGATGGATTCTGAAAAAAAATCCGAGGTTTCTAGAGGGGAGGTGGGTCGGTGGATTGGTTTGACTGGTGATGGTTATTAAAGAGGGCACATTCTGCATGGAGCACTGTGTGTTAGGAACAAACAATGAATCATGGGACAGTACACCAAAACAAATGATGTAGTACATGGTGATTAACAAAGCAATAAAAAACAAAGACTGTAATAAGAGATGAAGAAGGACACTATATCCTACTTAAAGGGTCTATCCAACAAGAAGATCTCACAATTGTAAATATCTATGCCCCGAACATGGGAGCATCCAATTATATAAGGCAATTAAGAAGAAAAGCAAAGAAACACATTGACCACCATACAATCATAGTGGGGGACTTTAACACCCCCCTGACTGAAATGGCCAGATCATCTAAGCAAAAGATCAACAAGGAAATAAAGACTTTAAATGACACACTGGACCAAATGGACTTCACAGACATATTCAGAACGTTCCATCCCAATGCAACGGAATACACATTCTTCTCTAGTGCCCATGGAACATTCTCCAGAATGGATCACATCCTAGGTCACAAATCAGGTCTCAACCGGTACCCAAAGATTGGGATCATTCCCTGCACATTTTCAGACCACAATGTTTTGAAACTAGAACTCAATCACAAGAGGAGAGTCGGAAAGAACTCAAATACATGGAGGCTAAAGAGCATCCTACGAAAGAATGAATGGGTCAACCAGGAAATTAAAGAAGAATTTAAAAAGTTCTTGGAAACCAATGAAAATGAAAACTCAACTGTCCAAAATCTTTGGGATACAGCCAAGGCAGTCCTGCGAGGAAAGTATATAGCAATACAAGCCTTTCTCAAGAAACAAGAAAGGTCTCAAATACACACCCAACCCTACCCCTAAAGGAGCTGGAGAAAGAACGGCAAATAAAGCCTAAACCCAGCAGGAGAAGAGAAATCATGCAGTTCAGAGCAGAAATCAATGAAATAGAACCCAGAAGAACAGTAGAAGTGATCAACGGAACTAGGAGCTGGTACTTTGAAAGAATTCACAAGATTGATACACCCCTGTCCAGGCTGATCAAAAAGAAAAGAGAAATGACCCAAATCAACAAAATCATGAATGAAAGAGGAGAGATCACAAACAACACCAAAGAAATACAAACAATTATAAGAACGTAATCTGAGCAACCCTAGGGCAGCAAATTCCATAACCTGGAAGAAATGGGTGCATTCCTAGAGCTGTGTCAACTAACAAAACTGACCCAGGAAGAAATAGAAAACATGAAGAGTCCTATAACCACGAAGGCAATTGAAGTAGTCATCAAAAACCTCCCAAGAAACCAAAGCCCAGGGCCAGATGGTTTCCCAGGGGAATTCTATCAGACATTTAAAGAAGAATTAATACCTATTCTCCTGAAACTGTTCCAAACAATAGAAATGGAAGGAAAACTTCCAAACTCATTTATGAGGCCACCATTACCTTGATTCCAAAACCAGACAAAGATCCCATCAAAAAGGAGAATTAGAGACCAATATCCTTGATGAACATCGATGCAAAAATTCTCACCAAAATACTAGCCAAGAGGACCCAACAGTACATGAAAAGGAGTATTCACCATGACCAAGTGGGATTTATCCCTGGGCTGCAAGGCTGGTTCAACATCCGCAAATCAGTCAACGTGATCAAATACATTAACAAAAGAAAGAACGAGAATCATATGATCCTCCCAAGAGATGCAGAAAAAGCATTGGACAAAGTACAGCAACCTTTCTGGATCAAAACTCTTCAGAGTATAGGGACAGCGGGTACATACCTCAATATCATAAAAGCCATCTACGAAAACGCTACAGCGAATATCATTCTCAATGGGGAAAAGCTGAGATCTTTTCCCCCAAAGTCAGCAACGCGGCAGGGATAGCCACTCTCACCACTGCTATTCAACATAGTATTAGAAGTCCTAGCCACAGCAATCAGACAACAAAAAGTAATCCAAGGCATCCAAATCGGCAGAGAGGAAGTCAAACTCTCACTCTTGGCAGATGATATGATACTTTATGTGGAAAACCCAAAAGACTCCACCCCAAAACTGCTAGAACTCACACAGCAATTCCGTCAAGTAGCAGGCTATAAAATCAATGCACAGGAATCAGTGGCATTCCTATACAACAACAACAAGACAGAAGAGAGACAAATCAAGGAGTCGATCCCATTCACAACTGCACCCAAAACCAGAAGAGACCTAGCAATATATTGAACCCAAGAGGCAAGGGATCTGTACTCAGAAAACTACAAAATACGAAGGAAAGAAATTGAAGAAGACACAAAGAAACGGAAAAACGTTCCATGCTCATGGATTGGGAGAACCAACACTGTGAAGAGGTCAATGCTACCTAGAGCAATCTACACATGCAATGCAATCCCCATCAAAATACCATCCACTTTTTTCCACGAAATGGAACAAATAATCCTAAAATTTGAATGGAACCTGAAGAGACCCCGAGTAGCCAGAGGAATATTGAGAAAGAAAAGCAAAGCTGGCGGCATCACAATTCTGGACTTCCAGCTCTATGACAAAGCTGTCATCATCAAGACAGTATGGTACTGGCACAAAAACAGACACATGGATCCATGGAACAGAATCGAGAGCCCAGAAATGGACCCTCAACTCTATGGTCAACTTATCTTTGACAGAGCAGGAAGGAATGTCCAATGGCAAAAAGAGAGTCTCTTCAACAACTGGTGTTGGGAGAATTGGACAGCCCCATGCAGAAGAATGACACTGGACCATTTCCTGACACCACACACAGAAGTAGACGCCAAATGTTTGAAAGACCTCAATGTGAGACAGGAGTCCATCAAAATCCTAAAGGAGGACACAGGTAGCAAGCTCTTCGACCTCAGCCGCAGCAACTTCTTCCTAGAAACATCACCAAAGGCACGGGAAGCCAGGGCAAAAATGAACTATTGGGATTTCATCAAGATAAAAAGCTTTGGCACAGCAAAAGAAACAGTCCACAAAACCAAAAGACAACCGACAGAATGGGAGAAATTATTTGCAAATGACATATCAGATAAAGGGCTACTATCCAATATGTATAAAAACTTATCAAACTCAACACCCAAAGAACAAATAATCCAATCAAGAAATAGGCAGAAGACATGAACAGACATTTTTCCAAAGAAGACATCCAAATGGCCCACAGGCACATGAAAATGTGCTCAACACGGCTCGGCATCAGGGAAATCCAAATCAAAACCTCAATGAGATACCACCTCACACCCGTCAGAATGGCTCAAATGAACAAGTCAGGGAACGACAGAGGTTGGCGGGGATGTGGAGAAAGGGGAACCCTCCTACACTGGTGGTGGGAATGCAAGCTGGTGCAACCCCTCTGGAAAAGTGTATGTAGGTTCCTCAAACAGTTATAATTAGAGCTACCATTCGATCCAGCAATTGCACTCCTGGGTATTTACCCCAAAGATACAAATGTAGGGACCCGAAGCGGTACGTGCACCCCATTGTTTATAGCAGCAATATCCACAATAGCCAAACGGTGGAAAGAGCCAAGATGTCCATCGACAGATGAATGGATAAAGAAGAGGTGGTATATATATACACAATGGACTATTACGCAGCCATCAAAAGGAATGAGGTGTTGCCATGGACAACGACGTGGATGGAACTGGAGGGTCCGACGATTAGTGAAATAAGTCAATCAGAGAAAGACATGTATCATATGACCTCACTGATATGAGGGATTCGTAATCTCAGGAACAGAGTGAGGCTTGCTGGAGTGGTCGGGGGGGGGATGGGGTGGCTGGGTGATAGACTTTGGGGAGGGTATGAGCTACGGTGAGCGCTGTGAATTGTGTAAGACTGTTGAATCACAGATCTGTACTTCTGAAACAAATAACGCAACATATTTTAAGAATAAAGGAAAACAAGGAGACAGCAGGAGAGGAAGAATGAAGGGGAGTTAGTGAGAGGGGGAGACGGACCAGGAGAGATGATGGATTCTGAAAAAAAATCCGAGGTTTCTAGAGGGGAGGTGGGTCGGTGGATTGGTTTGACTGGTGATGGTTATTAAAGAGGGCACATTCTGCATGGAGCACTGTGTGTTAGGAACAAACAATGAATCATGGGACAGTACACCAAAACAAATGATGTAGTACATGGTGATTAACAAAGCAATAAAAAACAAAGACTGTAATAAGAGATGAAGAAGGACACTATATCCTACTTAAAGGGTCTATCCAACAAGAAGATCTCACAATTGTAAATATCTATGCCCCGAACATGGGAGCATCCAATTATATAAGGCAATTAAGAAGAAAAGCAAAGAAACACATTGACCACCATACAATCATAGTGGGGGACTTTAACACCCCCCTGACTGAAATGGCCAGATCATCTAAGCAAAAGATCAACAAGGAAATAAAGACTTTAAATGACACACTGGACCAAATGGACTTCACAGACATATTCAGAACGTTCCATCCCAATGCAACGGAATACACATTCTTCTCTAGTGCCCATGGAACATTCTCCAGAATGGATCACATCCTAGGTCACAAATCAGGTCTCAACCGGTACCCAAAGATTGGGATCATTCCCTGCACATTTTCAGACCACAATGTTTTGAAACTAGAACTCAATCACAAGAGGAGAGTCGGAAAGAACTCAAATACATGGAGGCTAAAGAGCATCCTACGAAAGAATGAATGGGTCAACCAGGAAATTAAAGAAGAATTTAAAAAGTTCTTGGAAACCAATGAAAATGAAAACTCAACTGTCCAAAATCTTTGGGATACAGCCAAGGCAGTCCTGCGAGGAAAGTATATAGCAATACAAGCCTTTCTCAAGAAACAAGAAAGGTCTCAAATACACACCCAACCCTACACCTAAAGGAGCTGGAGAAAGAACGGCAAATAAAGCCTAAACCCAGCAGGAGAAGAGAAATCATGCAGTTCAGAGCAGAAATCAATGAAATAGAACCCAGAAGAACAGTAGAAGTGATCAACGGAACTAGGAGCTGGTACTTTGAAAGAATTCACAAGATTGATACACCCCTGTCCAGGCTGATCAAAAAGAAAAGAGAAATGACCCAAATCAACAAAATCATGAATGAAAGAGGAGAGATCACAAACAACACCAAAGAAATACAAACAATTATAAGAACGTAATCTGAGCAACCCTAGGGCAGCAAATTCCATAACCTGGAAGAAATGGGTGCATTCCTAGAGCTGTGTCAACTAACAAAACTGACCCAGGAAGAAATAGAAAACATGAAGAGTCCTATAACCACGAAGGCAATTGAAGTAGTCATCAAAAACCTCCCAAGAAACCAAAGCCCAGGGCCAGATGGTTTCCCAGGGGAATTCTATCAGACATTTAAAGAAGAATTAATACCTATTCTCCTGAAACTGTTCCAAACAATAGAAATGGAAGGAAAACTTCCAAACTCATTTATGAGGCCACCATTACCTTGATTCCAAAACCAGACAAAGATCCCATCAAAAAGGAGAATTAGAGACCAATATCCTTGATGAACATCGATGCAAAAATTCTCACCAAAATACTAGCCAAGAGGACCCAACAGTACATGAAAAGGAGTATTCACCATGACCAAGTGGGATTTATCCCTGGGCTGCAAGGCTGGTTCAACATCCGCAAATCAGTCAACGTGATCAAATACATTAAAAAAGAAAGAACGAGAATCATATGATCCTCCCAAGAGATGCAGAAAAAGCATTGGACAAAGTACAGCAACCTTTCTGGATCAAAACTCTTCAGAGTATAGGGACAGCGGGTACATACCTCAATATCATAAAAGCCATCTACGAAAACGCTACAGCGAATATCATTCTCAATGGGGAAAAGCTGAGATCTTTTCCCCCAAAGTCAGCAACGCGGCAGGGATAGCCACTCTCACCACTGCTATTCAACATAGTATTAGAAGTCCTAGCCACAGCAATCAGACAACAAAAAGTAATCCAAGGCATCCAAATCGGCAGAGAGGAAGTCAAACTCTCACTCTTGGCAGATGATATGATACTTTATGTGGAAAACCCAAAAGACTCCACCCCAAAACTGCTAGAACTCACACAGCAATTCCGTCAAGTAGCAGGCTATAAAATCAATGCACAGGAATCAGTGGCATTCCTATACAACAACAACAAGACAGAAGAGAGACAAATCAAGGAGTCGATCCCATTCACAACTGCACCCAAAACCAGAAGAGACCTAGCAATATATTGAACCCAAGAGGCAAGGGATCTGTACTCAGAAAACTACAAAATACGAAGGAAAGAAATTGAAGAAGACACAAAGAAACGGAAAAACGTTCCATGCTCATGGATTGGGAGAACCAACACTGTGAAGAGGTCAATGCTACCTAGAGCAATCTACACATGCAATGCAATCCCCATCAAAATACCATCCACTTTTTTCCACGAAATGGAACAAATAATCCTAAAATTTGAATGGAACCTGAAGAGACCCCGAGTAGCCAGAGGAATATTGAGAAAGAAAAGCAAAGCTGGCGGCATCACAATTCTGGACTTCCAGCTCTATGACAAAGCTGTCATCATCAAGACAGTATGGTACTGGCACAAAAACAGACACATGGATCCATGGAACAGAATCGAGAGCCCAGAAATGGACCCTCAACTCTATGGTCAACTTATCTTTGACAGAGCAGGAAGGAATGTCCAATGGCAAAAAGAGAGTCTCTTCAACAACTGGTGTTGGGAGAATTGGACAGCCCCATGCAGAAGAATGACACTGGACCATTTCCTGACACCACACACAGAAGTAGACGCCAAATGTTTGAAAGACCTCAATGTGAGACAGGAGTCCATCAAAATCCTAAAGGAGGACACAGGTAGCAAGCTCTTCGACCTCAGCCGCAGCAACTTCTTCCTAGAAACATCACCAAAGGCACGGGAAGCCAGGGCAAAAATGAACTATTGGGATTTCATCAAGATAAAAAGCTTTGGCACAGCAAAAGAAACAGTCCACAAAACCAAAAGACAACCGACAGAATGGGAGAAATTATTTGCAAATGACATATCAGATAAAGGGCTACTATCCAATATGTATAAAAACTTATCAAACTCAACACCCAAAGAACAAATAATCCAATCAAGAAATAGGCAGAAGACATGAACAGACATTTTTCCAAAGAAGACATCCAAATGGCCCACAGGCACATGAAAATGTGCTCAACACGGCTCGGCATCAGGGAAATCCAAATCAAAACCTCAATGAGATACCACCTCACACCCGTCAGAATGGCTCAAATGAACAAGTCAGGGAACGACAGAGGTTGGCGGGGATGTGGAGAAAGGGGAACCCTCCTACACTGGTGGTGGGAATGCAAGCTGGTGCAACCCCTCTGGAAAAGTGTATGTAGGTTCCTCAAACAGTTATAATTAGAGCTACCATTCGATCCAGCAATTGCACTCCTGGGTATTTACCCCAAAGATACAAATGTAGGGACCCGAAGCGGTACGTGCACCCCATTGTTTATAGCAGCAATATCCACAATAGCCAAACGGTGGAAAGAGCCAAGATGTCCATCGACAGATGAATGGATAAAGAAGAGGTGGTATATATATACACAATGGACTATTACGCAGCCATCAAAAGGAATGAGGTGTTGCCATGGACAACGACGTGGATGGAACTGGAGGGTCCGACGATTAGTGAAATAAGTCAATCAGAGAAAGACATGTATCATATGACCTCACTGATATGAGGGATTCGTAATCTCAGGAACAGAGTGAGGCTTGCTGGAGTGGTCGGGGGGGGGATGGGGTGGCTGGGTGATAGACTTTGGGGAGGGTATGAGCTACGGTGAGCGCTGTGAATTGTGTAAGACTGTTGAATCACAGATCTGTACTTCTGAAACAAATAACGCAACATATTTTAAGAATAAAGGAAAACAAGGAGACAGCAGGAGAGGAAGAATGAAGGGGAGTTAGTGAGAGGGGGAGACGGACCAGGAGAGATGATGGATTCTGAAAAAAAATCCGAGGTTTCTAGAGGGGAGGTGGGTCGGTGGATTGGTTTGACTGGTGATGGTTATTAAAGAGGGCACATTCTGCATGGAGCACTGTGTGTTAGGAACAAACAATGAATCATGGGACAGTACACCAAAACAAATGATGTAGTACATGGTGATTAACAAAGCAATAAAAAACAAAGACTGTAATAAGAGATGAAGAAGGACACTATATCCTACTTAAAGGGTCTATCCAACAAGAAGATCTCACAATTGTAAATATCTATGCCCCGAACATGGGAGCATCCAATTATATAAGGCAATTAAGAAGAAAAGCAAAGAAACACATTGACCACCATACAATCATAGTGGGGGACTTTAACACCCCCCTGACTGAAATGGCCAGATCATCTAAGCAAAAGATCAACAAGGAAATAAAGACTTTAAATGACACACTGGACCAAATGGACTTCACAGACATATTCAGAACGTTCCATCCCAATGCAACGGAATACACATTCTTCTCTAGTGCCCATGGAACATTCTCCAGAATGGATCACATCCTAGGTCACAAATCAGGTCTCAACCGGTACCCAAAGATTGGGATCATTCCCTGCACATTTTCAGACCACAATGTTTTGAAACTAGAACTCAATCACAAGAGGAGAGTCGGAAAGAACTCAAATACATGGAGGCTAAAGAGCATCCTACGAAAGAATGAATGGGTCAACCAGGAAATTAAAGAAGAATTTAAAAAGTTCTTGGAAACCAATGAAAATGAAAACTCAACTGTCCAAAATCTTTGGGATACAGCCAAGGCAGTCCTGCGAGGAAAGTATATAGCAATACAAGCCTTTCTCAAGAAACAAGAAAGGTCTCAAATACACACCCAACCCTACACCTAAAGGAGCTGGAGAAAGAACGGCAAATAAAGCCTAAACCCAGCAGGAGAAGAGAAATCATGCAGTTCAGAGCAGAAATCAATGAAATAGAACCCAGAAGAACAGTAGAAGTGATCAACGGAACTAGGAGCTGGTACTTTGAAAGAATTCACAAGATTGATACACCCCTGTCCAGGCTGATCAAAAAGAAAAGAGAAATGACCCAAATCAACAAAATCATGAATGAAAGAGGAGAGATCACAAACAACACCAAAGAAATACAAACAATTATAAGAACGTAATCTGAGCAACCCTAGGGCAGCAAATTCCATAACCTGGAAGAAATGGGTGCATTCCTAGAGCTGTGTCAACTAACAAAACTGACCCAGGAAGAAATAGAAAACATGAAGAGTCCTATAACCACGAAGGCAATTGAAGTAGTCATCAAAAACCTCCCAAGAAACCAAAGCCCAGGGCCAGATGGTTTCCCAGGGGAATTCTATCAGACATTTAAAGAAGAATTAATACCTATTCTCCTGAAACTGTTCCAAACAATAGAAATGGAAGGAAAACTTCCAAACTCATTTATGAGGCCACCATTACCTTGATTCCAAAACCAGACAAAGATCCCATCAAAAAGGAGAATTAGAGACCAATATCCTTGATGAACATCGATGCAAAAATTCTCACCAAAATACTAGCCAAGAGGACCCAACAGTACATGAAAAGGAGTATTCACCATGACCAAGTGGGATTTATCCCTGGGCTGCAAGGCTGGTTCAACATCCGCAAATCAGTCAACGTGATCAAATACATTAACAAAAGAAAGAACGAGAATCATATGATCCTCCCAAGAGATGCAGAAAAAGCATTGGACAAAGTACAGCAACCTTTCTGGATCAAAACTCTTCAGAGTATAGGGACAGCGGGTACATACCTCAATATCATAAAAGCCATCTACGAAAACGCTACAGCGAATATCATTCTCAATGGGGAAAAGCTGAGATCTTTTCCCCCAAAGTCAGCAACGCGGCAGGGATAGCCACTCTCACCACTGCTATTCAACATAGTATTAGAAGTCCTAGCCACAGCAATCAGACAACAAAAAGTAATCCAAGGCATCCAAATCGGCAGAGAGGAAGTCAAACTCTCACTCTTGGCAGATGATATGATACTTTATGTGGAAAACCCAAAAGACTCCACCCCAAAACTGCTAGAACTCACACAGCAATTCCGTCAAGTAGCAGGCTATAAAATCAATGCACAGGAATCAGTGGCATTCCTATACAACAACAACAAGACAGAAGAGAGACAAATCAAGGAGTCGATCCCATTCACAACTGCACCCA
Source organism: Eumetopias jubatus (assembly GCF_037043125.1). NCBI lineage: Eukaryota > Metazoa > Chordata > Mammalia > Carnivora > Otariidae > Eumetopias > Eumetopias jubatus. The sequence continues at coordinate 312,572 of NW_028274923.1, read as the reverse complement.
AAACCAGAAGAGACCTAGCAATATATTGAACCCAAGAGGCAAGGGATCTGTACTCAGAAAACTACAAAATACGAAGGAAAGAAATTGAAGAAGACACAAAGAAACGGAAAAACGTTCCATGCTCATGGATTGGGAGAACCAACACTGTGAAGAGGTCAATGCTACCTAGAGCAATCTACACATGCAATGCAATCCCCATCAAAATACCATCCACTTTTTTCCACGAAATGGAACAAATAATCCTAAAATTTGAATGGAACCTGAAGAGACCCCGAGTAGCCAGAGGAATATTGAGAAAGAAAAGCAAAGCTGGCGGCATCACAATTCTGGACTTCCAGCTCTATGACAAAGCTGTCATCATCAAGACAGTATGGTACTGGCACAAAAACAGACACATGGATCCATGGAACAGAATCGAGAGCCCAGAAATGGACCCTCAACTCTATGGTCAACTTATCTTTGACAGAGCAGGAAGGAATGTCCAATGGCAAAAAGAGAGTCTCTTCAACAACTGGTGTTGGGAGAATTGGACAGCCCCATGCAGAAGAATGACACTGGACCATTTCCTGACACCACACACAGAAGTAGACGCCAAATGTTTGAAAGACCTCAATGTGAGACAGGAGTCCATCAAAATCCTAAAGGAGGACACAGGTAGCAAGCTCTTCGACCTCAGCCGCAGCAACTTCTTCCTAGAAACATCACCAAAGGCACGGGAAGCCAGGGCAAAAATGAACTATTGGGATTTCATCAAGATAAAAAGCTTTGGCACAGCAAAAGAAACAGTCCACAAAACCAAAAGACAACCGACAGAATGGGAGAAATTATTTGCAAATGACATATCAGATAAAGGGCTACTATCCAATATGTATAAAAACTTATCAAACTCAACACCCAAAGAACAAATAATCCAATCAAGAAATAGGCAGAAGACATGAACAGACATTTTTCCAAAGAAGACATCCAAATGGCCCACAGGCACATGAAAAAGTGCTCAACACGGCTCGGCATCAGGGAAATCCAAATCAAAACCTCAATGAGATACCACCTCACACCCGTCAGAATGGCTCAAATGAACAAGTCAGGGAACGACAGAGGTTGGCGGGGATGTGGAGAAAGGGGAACCCTCCTACACTGGTGGTGGGAATGCAAGCTGGTGCAACCCCTCTGGAAAAGTGTATGTAGGTTCCTCAAACAGTTATAATTAGAGCTACCATTCGATCCAGCAATTGCACTCCTGGGTATTTACCCCAAAGATACAAATGTAGGGACCCGAAGCGGTACGTGCACCCCATTGTTTATAGCAGCAATATCCACAATAGCCAAACGGTGGAAAGAGCCAAGATGTCCATCGACAGATGAATGGATAAAGAAGAGGTGGTATATATATACACAATGGACTATTACGCAGCCATCAAAAGGAATGAGGTGTTGCCATGGACAACGACGTGGATGGAACTGGAGGGTCCGACGATTAGTGAAATAAGTCAATCAGAGAAAGACATGTATCATATGACCTCACTGATATGAGGGATTCGTAATCTCAGGAACAGAGTGAGGCTTGCTGGAGTGGTCGGGGGGGGGATGGGGTGGCTGGGTGATAGACTTTGGGGAGGGTATGAGCTACGGTGAGCGCTGTGAATTGTGTAAGACTGTTGAATCACAGATCTGTACTTCTGAAACAAATAACGCAACATATTTTAAGAATAAAGGAAAACAAGGAGACAGCAGGAGAGGAAGAATGAAGGGGAGTTAGTGAGAGGGGGAGACGGACCAGGAGAGATGATGGATTCTGAAAAAAAATCCGAGGTTTCTAGAGGGGAGGTGGGTCGGTGGATTGGTTTGACTGGTGATGGTTATTAAAGAGGGCACATTCTGCATGGAGCACTGTGTGTTAGGAACAAACAATGAATCATGGGACAGTACACCAAAACAAATGATGTAGTACATGGTGATTAACAAAGCAATAAAAAACAAAGACTGTAATAAGAGATGAAGAAGGACACTATATCCTACTTAAAGGGTCTATCCAACAAGAAGATCTCACAATTGTAAATATCTATGCCCCGAACATGGGAGCATCCAATTATATAAGGCAATTAAGAAGAAAAGCAAAGAAACACATTGACCACCATACAATCATAGTGGGGGTCTTTAACACCCCCCTGACTGAAATGGCCAGATCATCTAAGCAAAAGATCAACAAGGAAATAAAGACTTTAAATGACACACTGGACCAAATGGACTTCACAGACATATTCAGAACGTTCCATCCCAATGCAACGGAATACACATTCTTCTCTAGTGCCCATGGAACATTCTCCAGAATGGATCACATCCTAGGTCACAAATCAGGTCTCAACCGGTACCCAAAGATTGGGATCATTCCCTGCACATTTTCAGACCACAATGTTTTGAAACTAGAACTCAATCACAAGAGGAGAGTCGGAAAGAACTCAAATACATGGAGGCTAAAGAGCATCCTACGAAAGAATGAATGGGTCAACCAGGAAATTAAAGAAGAATTTAAAAAGTTCTTGGAAACCAATGAAAATGAAAACTCAACTGTCCAAAATCTTTGGGATACAGCCAAGGCAGTCCTGCGAGGAAAGTATATAGCAATACAAGCCTTTCTCAAGAAACAAGAAAGGTCTCAAATACACACCCAAACCTACACCTAAAGGAGCTGGAGAAAGAACGGCAAATAAAGCCTAAACCCAGCAGGAGAAGAGAAATCATGCAGTTCAGAGCAGAAATCAATGAAATAGAACCCAGAAGAACAGTAGAAGTGATCAACGGAACTAGGAGCTGGTACTTTGAAAGAATTCACAAGATTGATACACCCCTGTCCAGGCTGATCAAAAAGAAAAGAGAAATGACCCAAATCAACAAAATCATGAATGAAAGAGGAGAGATCACAAACAACACCAAAGAAATACAAACAATTATAAGAACGTAATCTGAGCAACCCTAGGGCAGCAAATTCCATAACCTGGAAGAAATGGGTGCATTCCTAGAGCTGTGTCAACTAACAAAACTGACCCAGGAAGAAATAGAAAACATGAACAGTCCTATAACCACGAAGGCAATTGAAATAGTCATCAAAAACCTCCCAAGAAACCAAAGCCCAGGGCCAGATGGTTTCCCAGGGGAATTCTATCAGACATTTAAAGAAGAATTAATACCTATTCTCCTGAAACTGTTCCAAACAATAGAAATGGAAGGAAAACTTCCAAACTCATTTATGAGGCCACCATTACCTTGATTCCAAAACCAGACAAAGATCCCATCAAAAAGGAGAATTAGAGACCAATATCCTTGATGAACATCGATGCAAAAATTCTCACCAAAATACTAGCCAAGAGGACCCAACAGTACATGAAAAGGAGTATTCACCATGACCAAGTGGGATTTATCCCTGGGCTGCAAGGCTGGTTCAACATCCGCAAATCAGTCAACGTGATCAAATACATTAACAAAAGAAAGAACGAGAATCATATGATCCTCCCAAGAGATGCAGAAAAAGCATTGGACAAAGTACAGCAACCTTTCTGGATCAAAACTCTTCAGAGTATAGGGACAGCGGGTACATACCTCAATATCATAAAAGCCATCTACGAAAACGCTACAGCGAATATCATTCTCAATGGGGAAAAGCTGAGATCTTTTCCCCCAAAGTCAGCAACGCGGCAGGGATAGCCACTCTCACCACTGCTATTCAACATAGTATTAGAAGTCCTAGCCACAGCAATCAGACAACAAAAAGTAATCCAAGGCATCCAAATCGGCAGAGAGGAAGTCAAACTCTCACTCTTGGCAGATGATATGATACTTTATGTGGAAAACCCAAAAGACTCCACCCCAAAACTGCTAGAACTCACACAGCAATTCCGTCAAGTAGCAGGCTATAAAATCAATGCACAGGAATCAGTGGCATTCCTATACAACAACAACAAGACAGAAGAGAGACAAATCAAGGAGTCGATCCCATTCACAACTGCACCCAAAACCAGAAGAGACCTAGCAATATATTGAACCCAAGAGGCAAGGGATCTGTACTCAGAAAACTACAAAATACGAAGGAAAGAAATTGAAGAAGACACAAAGAAACGGAAAAACGTTCCATGCTCATGGATTGGGAGAACCAACACTGTGAAGAGGTCAATGCTACCTAGAGCAATCTACACATGCAATGCAATCCCCATCAAAATACCATCCACTTTTTTCCACGAAATGGAACAAATAATCCTAAAATTTGAATGGAACCTGAAGAGACCCCGAGTAGCCAGAGGAATATTGAGAAAGAAAAGCAAAGCTGGCGGCATCACAATTCTGGACTTCCAGCTCTATGACAAAGCTGTCATCATCAAGACAGTATGGTACTGGCACAAAAACAGACACATGGATCCATGGAACAGAATCGAGAGCCCAGAAATGGACCCTCAACTCTATGGTCAACTTATCTTTGACAGAGCAGGAAGGAATGTCCAATGGCAAAAAGAGAGTCTCTTCAACAACTGGTGTTGGGAGAATTGGACAGCCCCATGCAGAAGAATGACACTGGACCATTTCCTGACACCACACACAGAAGTAGACGCCAAATGTTTGAAAGACCTCAATGTGAGACAGGAGTCCATCAAAATCCTAAAGGAGGACACAGGTAGCAAGCTCTTCGACCTCAGCCGCAGCAACTTCTTCCTAGAAACATCACCAAAGGCACGGGAAGCCAGGGCAAAAATGAACTATTGGGATTTCATCAAGATAAAAAGCTTTGGCACAGCAAAAGAAACAGTCCACAAAACCAAAAGACAACCGACAGAATGGGAGAAATTATTTGCAAATGACATATCAGATAAAGGGCTACTATCCAATATGTATAAAAACTTATCAAACTCAACACCCAAAGAACAAATAATCCAATCAAGAAATAGGCAGAAGACATGAACAGACATTTTTCCAAAGAAGACATCCAAATGGCCCACAGGCACATGAAAAAGTGCTCAACACGGCTCGGCATCAGGGAAATCCAAATCAAAACCTCAATGAGATACCACCTCACACCCGTCAGAATGGCTCAAATGAACAAGTCAGGGAACGACAGAGGTTGGCGGGGATGTGGAGAAAGGGGAACCCTCCTACACTGGTGGTGGGAATGCAAGCTGGTGCAACCCCTCTGGAAAAGTGTATGTAGGTTCCTCAAACAGTTATAATTAGAGCTACCATTCGATCCAGCAATTGCACTCCTGGGTATTTACCCCAAAGATACAAATGTAGGGACCCGAAGCGGTACGTGCACCCCATTGTTTATAGCAGCAATATCCACAATAGCCAAACGGTGGAAAGAGCCAAGATGTCCATCGACAGATGAATGGATAAAGAAGAGGTGGTATATATATACACAATGGACTATTACGCAGCCATCAAAAGGAATGAGGTGTTGCCATGGACAACGACGTGGATGGAACTGGAGGGTCCGACGATTAGTGAAATAAGTCAATCAGAGAAAGACATGTATCATATGACCTCACTGATATGAGGGATTCTTAATCTCAGGAACAGAGTGAGGCTTGCTGGAGTGGTCGGGGGGGGGATGGGGTGGCTGGGTGATAGACTTTGGGGAGGGTATGAGCTACGGTGAGCGCTGTGAATTGTGTAAGACTGTTGAATCACAGATCTGTACTTCTGAAACAAATAACGCAACATATTTTAAGAATAAAGGAAAACAAGGAGACAGCAGGAGAGGAAGAATGAAGGGGAGTTAGTGAGAGGGGGAGACGGACCAGGAGAGATGATGGATTCTGAAAAAAAATCCGAGGTTTCTAGAGGGGAGGTGGGTCGGTGGATTGGTTTGACTGGTGATGGTTATTAAAGAGGGCACATTCTGCATGGAGCACTGTGTGTTAGGAACAAACAATGAATCATGGGACAGTACACCAAAACAAATGATGTAGTACATGGTGATTAACAAAGCAATAAAAAACAAAGACTGTAATAAGAGATGAAGAAGGACACTATATCCTACTTAAAGGGTCTATCCAACAAGAAGATCTCACAATTGTAAATATCTATGCCCCGAACATGGGAGCATCCAATTATATAAGGCAATTAAGAAGAAAAGCAAAGAAACACATTGACCACCATACAATCATAGTGGGGGACTTTAACACCCCCCTGACTGAAATGGCCAGATCATCTAAGCAAAAGATCAACAAGGAAATAAAGACTTTAAATGACACACTGGACCAAATGGACTTCACAGACATATTCAGAACGTTCCATCCCAATGCAACGGAATACACATTCTTCTCTAGTGCCCATGGAACATTCTCCAGAATGGATCACATCCTAGGTCACAAATCAGGTCTCAACCGGTACCCAAAGATTGGGATCATTCCCTGCACATTTTCAGACCACAATGTTTTGAAACTAGAACTCAATCACAAGAGGAGAGTCGGAAAGAACTCAAATACATGGAGGCTAAAGAGCATCCTACGAAAGAATGAATGGGTCAACCAGGAAATTAAAGAAGAATTTAAAAAGTTCTTGGAAACCAATGAAAATGAAAACTCAACTGTCCAAAATCTTTGGGATACAGCCAAGGCAGTCCTGCGAGGAAAGTATATAGCAATACAAGCCTTTCTCAAGAAACAAGAAAGGTCTCAAATACACACCCAACCCTACACCTAAAGGAGCTGGAGAAAGAACGGCAAATAAAGCCTAAACCCAGCAGGAGAAGAGAAATCATGCAGTTCAGAGCAGAAATCAATGAAATAGAACCCAGAAGAACAGTAGAAGTGATCAACGGAACTAGGAGCTGGTACTTTGAAAGAATTCACAAGATTGATACACCCCTGTCCAGGCTGATCAAAAAGAAAAGAGAAATGACCCAAATCAACAAAATCATGAATGAAAGAGGAGAGATCACAAACAACACCAAAGAAATACAAACAATTATAAGAACGTAATCTGAGCAACCCTAGGGCAGCAAATTCCATAACCTGGAAGAAATGGGTGCATTCCTAGAGCTGTGTCAACTAACAAAACTGACCCAGGAAGAAATAGAAAACATGAACAGTCCTATAACCACGAAGGCAATTGAAATAGTCATCAAAAACCTCCCAAGAAACCAAAGCCCAGGGCCAGATGGTTTCCCAGGGGAATTCTATCAGACATTTAAAGAAGAATTAATACCTATTCTCCTGAAACTGTTCCAAACAATAGAAATGGAAGGAAAACTTCCAAACTCATTTATGAGGCCACCATTACCTTGATTCCAAAACCAGACAAAGATCCCATCAAAAAGGAGAATTAGAGACCAATATCCTTGATGAACATCGATGCAAAAATTCTCACCAAAATACTAGCCAAGAGGACCCAACAGTACATGAAAAGGAGTATTCACCATGACCAAGTGGGATTTATCCCTGGGCTGCAAGGCTGGTTCAACATCCGCAAATCAGTCAACGTGATCAAATACATTAACAAAAGAAAGAACGAGAATCATATGATCCTCCCAAGAGATGCAGAAAAAGCATTGGACAAATACAGCAACCTTTCTGGATCAAAACTCTTCAGAGTATAGGGACAGCGGGTACATACCTCAATATCATAAAAGCCATCTACGAAAACGCTACAGCGAATATCATTCTCAATGGGGAAAAGCTGAGATCTTTTCCCCCAAAGTCAGCAACGCGGCAGGGATAGCCACTCTCACCACTGCTATTCAACATAGTATTAGAAGTCCTAGCCACAGCAATCAGACAACAAAAAGTAATCCAAGGCATCCAAATCGGCAGAGAGGAAGTCAAACTCTCACTCTTGGCAGATGATATGATACTTTATGTGGAAAACCCAAAAGACTCCACCCCAAAACTGCTAGAACTCACACAGCAATTCCGTCAAGTAGCAGGCTATAAAATCAATGCACAGGAATCAGTGGCATTCCTATACAACAACAACAAGACAGAAGAGAGACAAATCAAGGAGTCGATCCCATTCACAACTGCACCCAAAACCAGAAGAGACCTAGCAATATATTGAACCCAAGAGGCAAGGGATCTGTACTCAGAAAACTACAAAATACGAAGGAAAGAAATTGAAGAAGACACAAAGAAACGGAAAAACGTTCCATGCTCATGGATTGGGAGAACCAACACTGTGAAGAGGTCAATGCTACCTAGAGCAATCTACACATGCAATGCAATCCCCATCAAAATACCATCCACTTTTTTCCACGAAATGGAACAAATAATCCTAAAATTTGAATGGAACCTGAAGAGACCCCGAGTAGCCAGAGGAATATTGAGAAAGAAAAGCAAAGCTGGCGGCATCACAATTCTGGACTTCCAGCTCTATGACAAAGCTGTCATCATCAAGACAGTATGGTACTGGCACAAAAACAGACACATGGATCCATGGAACAGAATCGAGAGCCCAGAAATGGACCCTCAACTCTATGGTCAACTTATCTTTGACAGAGCAGGAAGGAATGTCCAATGGCAAAAAGAGAGTCTCTTCAACAACTGGTGTTGGGAGAATTGGACAGCCCCATGCAGAAGAATGACACTGGACCATTTCCTGACACCACACACAGAAGTAGACGCCAAATGTTTGAAAGACCTCAATGTGAGACAGGAGTCCATCAAAATCCTAAAGGAGGACACAGGTAGCAAGCTCTTCGACCTCAGCCGCAGCAACTTCTTCCTAGAAACATCACCAAAGGCACGGGAAGCCAGGGCAAAAATGAACTATTGGGATTTCATCAAGATAAAAAGCTTTGGCACAGCAAAAGAAACAGTCCACAAAACCAAAAGACAACCGACAGAATGGGAGAAATTATTTGCAAATGACATATCAGATAAAGGGCTACTATCCAATATGTATAAAAACTTATCAAACTCAACACCCAAAGAACAAATAATCCAATCAAGAAATAGGCAGAAGACATGAACAGACATTTTTCCAAAGAAGACATCCAAATGGCCCACAGGCACATGAAAAAGTGCTCAACACGGCTCGGCATCAGGGAAATCCAAATCAAAACCTCAATGAGATACCACCTCACACCCGTCAGAATGGCTCAAATGAACAAGTCAGGGAACGACAGAGGTTGGCGGGGATGTGGAGAAAGGGGAACCCTCCTACACTGGTGGTGGGAATGCAAGCTGGTGCAACCCCTCTGGAAAAGTGTATGTAGGTTCCTCAAACAGTTATAATTAGAGCTACCATTCGATCCAGCAATTGCACTCCTGGGTATTTACCCCAAAGATACAAATGTAGGGACCCGAAGCGGTACGTGCACCCCATTGTTTATAGCAGCAATATCCACAATAGCCAAACGGTGGAAAGAGCCAAGATGTCCATCGACAGATGAATGGATAAAGAAGAGGTGGTATATATATACACAATGGACTATTACGCAGCCATCAAAAGGAATGAGGTGTTGCCATGGACAACGACGTGGATGGAACTGGAGGGTCCGACGATTAGTGAAATAAGTCAATCAGAGAAAGACATGTATCATATGACCTCACTGATATGAGGGATTCTTAATCTCAGGAACAGAGTGAGGCTTGCTGGAGTGGTCGGGGGGGGATGGGGTGGCTGGGTGATAGACTTTGGGGAGGGTATGAGCTACGGTGAGCGCTGTGAATTGTGTAAGACTGTTGAATCACAGATCTGTACTTCTGAAACAAATAACGCAACATATTTTAAGAATAAAGGAAAACAAGGAGACAGCAGGAGAGGAAGAATGAAGGGGAGTTAGTGAGAGGGGGAGACGGACCAGGAGAGATGATGGATTCTGAAAAAAAATCCGAGGTTTCTAGAGGGGAGGTGGGTCGGTGGATTGGTTTGACTGGTGATGGTTATTAAAGAGGGCACATTCTGCATGGAGCACTGTGTGTTAGGAACAAACAATGAATCATGGGACAGTACACCAAAACAAATGATGTAGTACATGGTGATTAACAAAGCAATAAAAAACAAAGACTGTAATAAGAGATGAAGAAGGACACTATATCCTACTTAAAGGGTCTATCCAACAAGAAGATCTCACAATTGTAAATATCTATGCCCCGAACATGGGAGCATCCAATTATATAAGGCAATTAAGAAGAAAAGCAAAGAAACACATTGACCACCATACAATCATAGTGGGGGACTTTAACACCCCCCTGACTGAAATGGCCAGATCATCTAAGCAAAAGATCAACAAGGAAATAAAGACTTTAAATGACACACTGGACCAAATGGACTTCACAGACATATTCAGAACGTTCCATCCCAATGCAACGGAATACACTTTCTTCTCTAGTGCCCATGGAACATTCTCCAGAATGGATCACATCCTAGGTCACAAATCAGGTCTCAACCGGTACCCAAAGATTGGGATCATTCCCTGCACATTTTCAGACCACAATGCTTTGAAACTAGAATTCAATCACAAGAGGAAAGTGGGAAAGAACTCAAATACATGGAGGCTAAAGAGCATCCTACGAAAGAATGAATGGGTCAACCAGGAAATTAAAGAAGAATTTAAAAAGTTCATGGAAACCAATGAAAATGAAAACTCAACTGTCCAAAATCTTTGGGATACAGCCAAGGCAGTCCTGCGAGGAAAGTATATAGCAATACAAGCCTTTCTCAAGAAACAAGAAAGGTCTCAAATACACACCCAACCCTACACCTAAAGGAGCTGGAGAAAGAACGGCAAATAAAGCCTAAACCCAGCAGGAGAAGAGAAATCATGCAGTTCAGAGCAGAAATCAATGAAATAGAACCCAGAAGAACAGTAGAAGTGATCAACGGAACTAGGAGCTGGTACTTTGAAAGAATTCACAAGATTGATACACCCCTGTCCAGGCTGATCAAAAAGAAAAGAGAAATGACCCAAATCAACAAAATCATGAATGAAAGAGGAGAGATCACAAACAACACCAAAGAAATACAAACAATTATAAGAACGTAATCTGAGCAACCCTAGGGCAGCAAATTCCATAACCTGGAAGAAATGGGTGCATTCCTAGAGATGTGTCAACTAACAAAACTGACCCAGGAAGAAATAGAAAACATGAACAGTCCTATAACCACGAAGGCAATTGAAGTAGTCATCAAAAACCTCCCAAGAAACCAAAGCCCAGGGCCAGATGGTTTCCCAGGGGAATTCTATCAGACATTTAAAGAAGAATTAATACCTATTCTCCTGAAACTGTTCCAAACAATAGAAATGGAAGGAAAACTTCCAAACTCATTTATGAGGCCACCATTACCTTGATTCCAAAACCAGACAAAGATCCCATCAAAAAGGAGAATTAGAGACCAATATCCTTGATGAACATCGATGCAAAAATTCTCACCAAAATACTAGCCAAGAGGACCCAACAGTACATGAAAAGGAGTATTCACCATGACCAAGTGGGATTTATCCCTGGGCTGCAAGGCTGGTTCAACATCCGCAAATCAGTCAACGTGATCAAATACATTAACAAAAGAAAGAACGAGAATCATATGATCCTCCCAAGAGATGCAGAAAAAGCATTGGACAAAGTACAGCAACCTTTCTGGATCAAAACTCTTCAGAGTATAGGGACAGCGGGTACATACCTCAATATCATAAAAGCCATCTACGAAAACGCTACAGCGAATATCATTCTCAATGGGGAAAAGCTGAGATCTTTTCCCCCAAAGTCAGCAACGCGGCAGGGATAGCCACTCTCACCACTGCTATTCAACATAGTATTAGAAGTCCTAGCCACAGCAATCAGACAACAAAAAGTAATCCAAGGCATCCAAATCGGCAGAGAGGAAGTCAAACTCTCACTCTTGGCAGATGATATGATACTTTATGTGGAAAACCCAAAAGAATCCACCCCAAAACTGCTAGAACTCACACAGCAATTCCGTCAAGTAGCAGGCTATAAAATCAATGCACAGGAATCAGTGGCATTCCTATACAACAACAACAAGACAGAAGAGAGACAAATCAAGGAGTCGATCCCATTCACAACTGCACCCAAAACCAGAAGAGACCTAGCAATATATTGAACCCAAGAGGCAAGGGATCTGTACTCAGAAAACTACAAAATACGAAGGAAAGAAATTGAAGAAGACACAAAGAAACGGAAAAACGTTCCATGCTCATGGATTGGGAGAACCAACACTGTGAAGAGGTCAATGCTACCTAGAGCAATCTACACATGCAATGCAATCCCCATCAAAATACCATCCACTTTTTTCCACGAAATGGAACAAATAATCCTAAAATTTGAATGGAACCTGAAGAGACCCCGAGTAGCCAGAGGAATATTGAGAAAGAAAAGCAAAGCTGGCGGCATCACAATTCTGGACTTCCAGCTCTATGACAAAGCTGTCATCATCAAGACAGTATGGTACTGGCACAAAAACAGACACATGGATCCATGGAACAGAATCGAGAGCCCAGAAATGGACCCTCAACTCTATGGTCAACTTATCTTTGACAGAGCAGGAAGGAATGTCCAATGGCAAAAAGAGAGTCTCTTCAACAACTGGTGTTGGGAGAATTGGACAGCCCCATGCAGAAGAATGACACT